>NW_028277124.1:13824062-13975000 GCF_059951505.1 Python bivittatus | reverse complement strand
TGTTGCGATTGTTTCTTTGGCTTTGGGGTTTGGGTCAGTGTGAAGAAAGCAGTGACACTGAAGGAGATAATGTTGTCATTCATTTTTATTGTTAGGTCCTTAATTTTTTCAAGGTATTGTATTGAGCAGCTGACGGAGCAACTGCAGCCCGCTACTTAGAGGCTGAATTTCTTGACCAGCTCTTTAGATAAGTTGTATATGGGGGTCCCTTGCAGTGATATGATACATTGGAGCAGGACAGCTGGTCTGTGTATTTTTGGACATCTGTAGAAGCGTAGGAGAACAGATGTGTTTCTTTGTATTCTTTGTTATTCCTGTTTTGTGATTTGTCCAATTTTGGTTAGTCTGTTGACAGTTTTGTTGATTGGGTTGCCTAGGTTTTTATAGGGCTAGTATTCATTGGGCTGTTAAATAGTTCTTTTGATTTGGGTCTATTTTGTGCTCCGCTCATGTTGACTGTAGCATGTCCTCCATTGTCGTGGGAGAATTGTAATGGTTTTGTCACTCTTTAGTGCTTTATATGTTCTTTCATCTAAGACAGTATTGTCACTGTTTGCATCTGGTGAGAGATAGATTTGTTTGTCGTACTTCTTCATTCATTGCAGACATTGTTGTAGAAATACAGGAATGGTTTCAGATAAGCACAGCTTGGATACAACTTTCCATATACTATAAATTGTAATAGGGGATATTTTATTAGTGTCACCTCTCATGGAAACAAGATCAGAGAGAGAAAACAAAACCTGTTGGAATGCAATGCTTTGCTAGAAGCTGAACCTTTGCTAAAAAATAATTGCAACAAAAAGTATAAAGACACAGAAGCTAAGCATAAAGCACTGCAAGCTGTGGAATTGAACGGTTAGCAAGAAGTTGATTTATTTGAAAGATAAATATTGTGAACTTGACCAATCATCTAAGATGTTGAGAGTAAAAAAAAGAAAGTAAAAAAAAAATTGGACAATTCATTAGGTTGGAGAATTTAAAAACACTGTTCAAAGCAATTTATTTCTTATCTTTGTCATCTCTACAATGCCATATTGAAAGAAAGGTGCATTCAAGACACATGGTGCATGTCAGTGGTCCAAAGCCACATAAAAACATACAGCTTCTGGATTCGCAGAGGGCAATGATTTTATTGAGACAAGGTTAAAAAGAAGTACTGATTTCTCTTTTAACTAATTGTTTAAACATGCTTCTTAGCTCTTTTGTCTCCCAGGATCAAATGGTGTTTGTGACTCAAAGAAATATGGTTGAATCAATTAAGAGACCATTATTGTCATATATTATGCTAAGCACAAATTCTTCACTAGGATGTGATCATTAGACATTTTACATTTGAAGAGCGGAATGGAATTTTTTGACTCAAACTCTTTCATGCAAAGTGTTTTTATTATAATTTCGTTTCTTTACCTGGAAAGCTCTGCCAACTTTCTAAGATAGTTCTCAATACTGTAGTGCAAGACTCTCAATCTTTTCAAATATTTAGGGGAAGAAAACAATATTCTGCTTTAATCTGACATTAAATAGAAACATTAGTAAGTAATATCAGATTTAAATGGGTAAGAATAAAAGGAAGCATTTGATCAATCTATTTGCTGATGATATGTTGATTTTTGTTTGAAACCCATTCAGGGATATCTGATATATAAATCAGATAGGAAATTAATATAGACAAATGAGCAGTTACACTAATTAATTTTGACAGTAATGTGTGCAACATCAGATCAACAATGATAGTTTCAAATATTTAGGATCATCTACCGCAAAGGGTCCAGCAGTGAATGAAGTATATACACCAGGCACACACTGGACACAGATGCAAATACATACTTGTATGTGTGCACATACACACACAAATCTCTATCTCTGTCTCTATCTCTATCTCTATCATCTCTATCTCTACCTCTCTATCTATAGCGTCATCTACATCTGTATCTATATCATCTATCTGGTGAAAAAGAAGGGATTTGACTTTGAAAAAGCGTTTCGTATTAACATAGAAGCAAAAGGGGATTGGGAATCTGATTAAACTTTTTGGTTATTCAGTGGATATTTGTTCTTAGGAACCCTCCTGTGTCTAAGTGGGTTCAGGTAGAGCAGGCTTTAGAGTTATGAAATTAAAGTAATTCTATTGTTAGTAAGCATTTAAAATATCTTCTGTCATCAACTCAGATTTGAGTTCCATATTAACTAGATTTAGAGGAAAAACATTTTAGTGCCTAATGATCTGTTTTGCTTGCCTTCCCTGGAAACTTCTACACTACTGATTACTTCAAAAGTCTACTTATTATAGTTCTGTAGCTCTTCAAAATAGTAAAGAAACTGGGGAAAAAACCAAATTTTATATTGTGCAAGGCATGATTTTTGCTTTAAAACCTCATCCCAACTTCCCTTTACACAACTTGATGTTATTTGAAGAATTTTGAGATCAGCAAGCAGTTGTGGTCAAAGGCTGTTCCTTAAAAATTTATAAACCTTTTTATATTATTCAACAGATGCTCAAACTTCCCTTGAAAGAATCTGAGAATATGATTTAGGTATAGAAAAAGAAATGATAGATTGGAATGCTCTATGGACAAAAACACCTGTCTGCCAATCCATCAGGAACAATTTTAAAAAACAGTCCATAGATGGGGTATTTTAAAAAATTGTTTGCAATACAGATATCATGCTAAGTTGCATTTATTTTAAAACTGCTGTGGAAAAATGGTTCTTCCTTGTCTATAATAGCTTCCAATAGCTATCACAATAGCTAAGATCCCACAGTTTCTGGACAAGGATCAAACTTTTATCTCCATAAAGACACTTACAGCTCAGTTTTTCATAAAGGTTCATGTTTATTTCTGTGAGCTAAAAGAATAATTGCAAGACTGTGAAAACAACGGAGGGACTATCCACTGTTAACTGCTACTATAAAGCATAGAATGTTGTATGAAATAAAAAGAATAAAGATACCCTATAGAACTAAGTCACACTTTTCATGCCAAGTCAGTTTTGTAGTCACTCGGTTTTCCTTTCTTCTGTTAGAAAGTAGACTGTTTCATCAGCGTCAACTTTGTACTTTTTGAAACAATAGCTTTGAAAACACATAAGGGAAATTATTGTAATGATAGATGACTTTTCCTGGATGGGTACTTGTTTGATATTGGTTGTATTTTATACAATATGTATACACTAATATATTTTCATGCGTTCAGATTTCATAAAAATATCATGTAAAAGGAAAAAAGAACTAAGAGTACAGCTATTCAGTGGCTTTTGAGTCCAGACTGGAAACCAGATTCTCAGAATCGGAGGAAATCCTTGAGAAATTCCTTGTTAGTAAACTTGTGAGTAAAAACTCATGCAACTATGCAAGAACATAGCAAGCAGAACAATGTTTGGCCGACATATTGAAAATAAAAGATGTAATTAGGATGTCGAGATGGTAGTCATTTATTCTGTAGGTGGGAATACTTCAGGATTGGCCCACCTTTCTCATCAAGGGTGGAGCAGCCCACTTCGAGGTTACCTTATGGATAATCTGGTTGATTATCAGCAGTTTCATGGCAGTTGATTCTTGAATTTGTGAAAGCAAACAATTGAAATTTTCAGTATATGGGGATTCTTTTAGGACAATCTAAGACTTTCCTCTTGTTTTTGGAAGGCTTTAAGGCTTAGCACAGGCTTCCGGCTTTGATAAAAGAGCCAAAACAATTAGAAGACCCGTATTTTTCAGAGCTTCCTGCCTCTCCAGGGTTTCTCTGAAACAAGTATTTCTTGACACTTGTCCTTTATTGGCGACATTTTGCATGCAGTGAGGTGGTGGTGGGTTCAGACACTAATGTGTTTTGACTCTGTGGTATCCGAGGAAATAAAAGTTTACCTAGATAGAACAGTTAAAAGACTGTAAACAACATTCTGGACTATAACTATCCATTGCTACCATTTTACATCAAAATATAATTGTCCACCGTCCAGTCAAAAAGACAAATCAGTGCAAAGATTTCAGTAGCAAATCTGCCAGGAGCAACATAACAGTGATGTGTTTATGACTGGGGCGAAATATAATGTGAACTTTTGATATTAGTCTTGCCATTCAGCACAAAAAGACTTCAGCCTGACATTTGAAATTATTGGTTCTTTTATAACTTTGGCCATAAATCAAGCAGTGATGTGACTCCAGGGCAATGCTTAGGGATGTGTAATCTTCATGAAATACATGATTGCATCTCATTTTAGCCTTATATCCATTTCTCCTAAATTATTTCCTAGACCTTTAGCAAAAATGGTCTCAGCAGGAGGTAAGATTGTAGGTTTTGTAGAGGTTACTACTACAAGTGAAGAAGTTTCTTTTACTGGCTCTTTTAAAATAAGTGGCAAAGATAAACATACTTTCCTAGTCTGGAGGATGTCACCAGTGACCACTGTGGGTCTTTCAGAGGAAATATGTGCATTTAATTGCTGTAAAAAAGATTCATATTTCTCTTATGAGTTAATGAAATGGTTTTTAAAATAAAACACTAAGTATTTTTTCATTTAATTTGATATCTTGCCAACTCTCCAAATCTCTCAGTGATATAGTCTCTCCTTGATTAGAATAACATTAATTGGCATCACCTATTTTAAAGATGTTTCAATGCAACTTAAAAAGTTGTCTCATGATTTCTACAAGTCATGTATTGTCTTTAATTAATTAATATACCAACCATGGTTTCTCATGTAGAAACTCACAAGTATACACAAGCATGCATATATTCCTCTCTCTTATTCCAGCAGAAACATGGAAAAACCAAAAGCAAAAAAGCATGGGAGGAGAATAAATAGACAGGAATGGGAACAAAAAGAGAAAGTGTCACAGAAAGGGTTAAATTCACCAGGCAAGCAGCACCTCCCTGATAAATGCTGATCTTCAGGTAATTATCATATGCATTCATACCTCTCAGCAGTGACACCTGCAGGCATATGAATCTCCTTCCCATTCTTTTATTTTCTACAGCTGCTTCATTAATTGATACGAAAAATGTAAGGGTGCATTTATTATTTTATTTATATAAGATGCCAGTCACTAGCGATGAGAGTAATAAATAAAAATGGCATATTCTACAAATAATGCTTATTGCTTTTGTAATTAAATTGCAAGATATTAGATATTATATACTTCCTTCTACATACTTTATTCAGGGTCAGGTATATGCATTCTTCAGCCACCAAGACAGACAAGGCATTTGAACACCCTTCTTTCTCTAACTGGAAATGTACATATGTATATTTGTACAGAAATGCATATATTTCTGATGGATTATGGCCCAGGCAGGATAAAATGGCCAATGTTACAAACAGCATTTTCTTGAGCAAGCTACGAACTATTTTAGAAGAAGCTGAGGTTGATTCTACTTTACTGAATGAGACTGATACCATGGAGTCCTTGGTGTTCTCTGTGCTTGGTTGTTTGCTTGCAAGCTCAGAGAGCACCAAGGACTCCACAGTTCAACCGTGATCTACTGTATATTCTCTTCTATTGGAACTTATATACCATATGTGACTTGACTGCCTAGTGCAATTTATGTGTCATCCAAAGCAGAGGTGCTCAACCTATGGGGCTTGCAAACCTCAAAA
Source organism: Python bivittatus (assembly GCF_059951505.1). Lineage (NCBI taxonomy): Eukaryota > Metazoa > Chordata > Lepidosauria > Squamata > Pythonidae > Python > Python bivittatus. Next base: position 13,969,402 of record NW_028277124.1, on the reverse strand, counting down.
ATAACATATTGTAGGAACACCAGAAGTTTACATGCTGGACATTTGTGATGCATTTCTAATCAAATGCTAGAAGCCTTCAAGTCAGAGTGAGTGACTGGAGTGATTGATTTAAGGAGAGCATAATTAAGGATTGAGTAAATGAAAGGCTGCTTAGCACAATGAGTGTTCTGGGTAAATTGGTGGAAAACATTTTTATTTTAAATGCAGCACTTTTCTTTAAGCTGTAACAGCCAAAGAAAAAACTTTAGCTTAGAAAAAAGGTTGATAGACATGATCCATATAAAAGTACTTATAAATAAAGAGATGGGGAAAGATTTCTTTTCTCAGTCTAGTAGAACTGGTAAACGAATCAAATTAAATAATAGGAAATGTGAGGTGGATCAAGGGAAGGATGTCACATAGTACAAAATCAACTTATGGTATGTGTTACAGCCACCAATGTGGACAGCTTTGTAAAAGGATTAGACAAATTCATAAAGACTAATGTTATCTGTAGTTAAAAGTATTTTTATTTGCCTATAGACCTGTCCAATAAAGGGGGCAGTATATCCTTCATAGGATCATCCAACACAGATTACAGCCCTACAGGGAAAAAAAGAGGCCAGATGTTCAAGTTAGCTTTAGAAAGGGCTAAGGAACATGAGACATTGTTGCTGATGCATGCTGGATAATTGAGAAAGTGAAAGACTGCCAAAAGAAATCAGTATGCACTTCATTGATTATAGAAAGGTCTTTCGTTGTGTCAATCATGTCAAGCTATGGGCTGTGCTCAGAAAAAGGGAATCCCAGAACATCTCATTGTCCTCATGAGAAACTTCTGTACAGGTCAGGAAGCCACAGCATGACAGAACATGGTGAAACATGCTGGCTACAGGTCAGCAAAGAGACAAGGCTGTATATTCTCCCCTTATTTATTGAACCTATATGCTGAATATATATTATAGGAAGCTGAATTGGAAGAGGATGAGCATGGTTTTAAAACTGGAGGAAGAAGCATCCATAACCTGTGCTATACTGATGACATTATTCTGATAGCCAGAAATGCAAAGGATCTGCAAGCTCTAGTAATAAAAGTCAAGGAGCACAGTGAAAAAAATGGGACTAAAATTAAATATAAATAAGCCCAAACTAATGACAACAAGTAGAACAACCAGCCTTAGAACTGACAGTGAAGATACTGAAGAGGTGGAAAGTTTCTGCCTTTTAGGATCAACCATCTACAGTAAAGGAATAAGCAGTCAAGAAATACTTTGCAGACTAGCACTTGGTAGAGCAGCCATGAAGGCCTTGGAAAAGATATTCAAATGCCAAGATGTGTCTGTACCTACAAAGATCAGAGCTGTGTAAGCCATGGTATTCCCTATGGAATTGTTAAGTTGGACTCTGAAGAAACAGGGTTGAAAAAGTGTTGATGCCTTTGAATTTTGGCATTGGAGAAGACTCCTGTAAATACCACGGACAGCCAAGAAAACGACCAAATGGATTGTCAAACAAATCAACCCAGAGGTCTCATTTGAGCCACAAACGACCAGGCTCAAATTATCCTACTTCAGACACATTATGCGAAGACCTAGCTCTCTATGATGCTGTGAAAGGTGGAGCGAAAGAGAAGAAGATGATCAACAGCAAGGAGGATGGGCAGTGGTGATGGGGGCACTGTTGGATGAGCTAAAGGACCAGGTTAGGGACAATTCTCATGGAGAAAATCTGTGCGATTGCTACGAGTCAACACCGACTTAATGGCACATCATCAATCAATCAGAGTCCTTGTTTGTGACTATTCAAGGACATTAATCTTAAGATTCCTTTGTGCTCCTGCCCTGCATCTGATAGTTATTTAAGATTGTCTGTACCTGTATCGTCACAATTATGAGGATTTGTCAGGCTACTTGCAAGGTGGAGAAAGATTATGCCAGCTTTAATGTGGAATATATTTAATTTGCAAAAAGGTAATGAACTGTGTTCTTTTCATTAAAACTGACAAGGTAATAAAATGGTAATGCCTTAGAACTGTCTGTCTGGCTTGTGCTCATCATCGTATCTTCAGTTTAAAGCCTTCGTAACATGACCTCTTAGAAGGATGGTGTCATAGAAAGTGGAATCAAAGCAAGATGGAATCAACCTCTCGATACCACTGGGCTGTGATCTCCAATGCATTATGGATGACGTATGCTGATTGATTGCAAGGCCTCCTTGAAGCTTGTAGAAAGTCTCTAAATTATATTGTGAAGTGGCGTCGGAGAGACAACTTTTGGTTTACTCCCTCCTGGCCTGTTGCTGTAGCTCCTCAGATGACTTGCAGCCACCTTCTGCACTGGACCCTTCAAGTCTCCACTCGTTGACATGGAAGAAAGGAAGTAAAAAAGAAGAAGGTGTCTGTCTTTCGTGCTACAGGAAAAGTGATCCCAGAAGAAGAATTTTTTCTGCTTTAAGTTTTTCTCTCAAAATATATGTAAAATATTATTATGCCTATAGTCGTGATGCCCCTCAGCAAAAGTCAGTTATTTTGAGGCATTGCTATGCATCTCAGTTGAAAAGTCTAGTCTTGTTTTTGAAATAAAGGGGTCTCCTGAGTTTGGAATACTTTTCTGCCCTCCCCCCTTTGCCCTGGGGACACCTGTAATCATGATGCCCCTCAGCAAAAATCAGTTATTTTGAGGTGAGGAATGAGTTTCCTTTGGGGAAATTCCTATTATAAAAATTGGAGTTGTAGTTAGTCTGATAACCGGAAAGTGCTTTGAGGTCTAAATAATACTGAAACAAAAAGGCTGATGATTGTAATATTAATAGCAGTAATACTGATGACTTTTCTTTGGGAAGAATGAGGGTTCTGTTCACAGTGTAGATCGTTTTGCAAAATTTCTTCTTAAGCTGTCAATAAAGGCATAGTGATTATTCTGTCTTCAAATGGGATTTTAAAAGAAATAAAAGAGAATGAAATAATATTGTGTATGAAAAATGATGGATATAGGGGGAAAAAAGACATGTGGCATATCATTTGGGGGCAAAATAGAGCAACTGAACATTTTCAAATGTAAAACAGTAAATCTCTAGCTTTTTAAAGACCAAAATATTTTGAGAGGAAAAACTTAAAGCAGGAAAAATGTTTGGGACTTTGCCAATACATGAAAACTAACAAAGAAATGTCTTCAGTATGATGGGAAAATATGATGACTGCAATCACAAGATTGTAATAGGAAAATAAATTACAGCAAATCAGGCTGTATTTACCTAAGACGTAAAACATGCAGAGACCAATCAGTGTGAACAATGCAATTACATTGCAACTAACATATGATCCATTGCGACATGTCAGGGTTGGAAATGGAGATACAGTTGTACATGACACACAATGCTTTTATTTTATTTTTTGCACCTTTTTTTCCCCCTGCTCCCCAACCTCCCAGCACAAATTCTTTTTCTCAAACCCTAAAGAGTCAGAGAAACAAAGCATTACTAACTGGGATTTAAGCAGTGTTTAGTACTGGGAGATTTTTTTTTTTTTAATCCGTTCAATCATGTCTGATTCTCAGAAATTGCCTGGATAAGTCCCTGCAGTTTTTTTGGCAAGGTTTTTCAGAAGTGGTTTACCATTGCCTCCTTCCAAGGGCTGAGAGAAAGTGACTGGCCCAAGGTCACCCAGCCGCCTTCATGCCTAAGGCAGGACTAGAATTCATGGTCTCCTGGTTTCTAGCTTGATGCCTTAACCACTACACCAAACACTATTCCCTTAAATCCAAACCAAGAACTGCATTTAAATAATGAGTGAAATAGTATTTGATGCTATACAGTAGCCTGCCCTAAACCCAAATACCTCCCCTCCAAAAAAAAAAAAGTTTAAATTCTGGAATTCTGGAAAAGCAGAACTTGTTACTGACAGTCCACCCAAACTCTTAAGATGCTTTTTCCTTGCCTGCTAGTGTTTAAATAAGGCAGATTTTTTTATAGACCTGATCAGTGGCTAGTGACAGTCCAGTCCAGTTGTGCTCCTGAATATATTGATTTTAAATGTCATCATCACACAGACAAATGGGTTTCTACATATGCTCTGTCTGCAGCAGGCCCTTCTGTTTTCTTCCCTAAAGAGCTACTAATCTCAGTTGTAATTTTTTTTAATAGCCATGTCGAAAATGCCTTAACAGAAGGCATGAATGTATACGATGAGTAACACGATCATGAGTAACAGCATTTTTCACAACATGAGAAAATGCTGGAAACAGTGATTGCTCTATAGTTCAGATTTTCTCTCCAAACATGCTTCCTCTAGTCACTGAATAGGATGTTTTCCATTATATGCAGAGTATTCAAATAAATTCTTCTTATTTATTTATCTAGCATTTACAGGCTGCCCAATTCCATCACTCTCAACTCTGGGCAGCATACAATATTAAAACAAAACAATACAGAACAATATAAAAACAGAGAGAAATGACACATTCTCTAACAGATCCATCATTCCCACAAGGAATCTACCATCCATTCTAGTCCAAGGCCTGGGGGAACATCCAGATTTTAAGAGCTCATTTAAATAAGGCCAGGGTGGGGTCTCTGGGAGAAGGCACACTTCCTGAGTCCCATCAGGTGCCACTGTTTCACTGATAGGACCTGAACATGCTGATTCAACTTGATTGACGGGCAGAAAGTATTGGAGACACATGGTCTATCAGATAACTAGGCCTATGAAAGGCTAATAATAACCAGCACCTTGGTCCATGTGATACTTGATAATTTCACATCATCCGTCAAGATACAGCTTCTTGATAGCTCTGTGCAGCAGCAGAACCTAAACGCAAACTTTGTCTGATTTATGAAACTCTTCCTTGGAGATACTAAGAAATCATTGTATTTGGTTCTCAATTTGGTTCAGCATCATAAATGATCTACATAAAAGCTCATGGCAGGATGCAATTTGTGGATGATAGCTTTTTCATGTTAAGTGAAGTACAGCCGCCAGGTTAAGAACACCTGACATAAGGATGACCTGTAGTTAAGATCGGAGCCTATTGTAGCAAAATTCAAGTTAAATACACAATGATTCAAGTTAAATACACAATGGTTTGACTTAATTACACAATACTACTTATACAGTATTATACAATAATACTGTTCTGGCTTACATACAAATTTGACTTAAGACAGACCTTGGGAATGGAACTCGTTCTTAAACTGGAAAACTGCAGGGACTCGTCCAGACAGTCACTGCAGAATCGGTAATGATTGAGTGCGGATTAAAAAAAAAAAGCCTGTATTAACGTTCTCCAATCAAACCATAGGAATAGAACAAAGTATATCAACTGAACCTTTTATTTATTTGAGTATATTTTTTTAGTCTGCTTTGTTGGGTTTCAAAGCACTTTTCTGTTTCTCTGAGTTTTTGGTGTAACCAGTTCATTATCATCTCTATATTAAGATATGAAATGGCATTTAAAATCACCCCCAAAATTTAGGACTCTTTCAAGTGTGCAAGGCATCCTGTAAGAGTAATTTACAACATGTTTGAGAACTTTTCCAACATGTTTCATTACAAAACCAAATGAAACTTCTTTCCTAAGAAATCTTTCCTTTGGGCACCTTTCTTCAGAAAGATCATTAAGACTAAACGGAGCATAAACCCATACATTGCCCTATATTTTGCCACATGTTGTCCTTAAGCACGTGGCTAACTCCATAAAATTTACCACCAATTTCTTTCAGTTGTCGATTTTGTTGATTGTGCTTCCAAACTTTACAGGGGCACTGTTGTGGCAAAAGTCACCTCATTCTCTGTCCTGAGATCCATATCAGAGGGACATTTCTCAAAGGCCTTTATACTATTTTTCAACATCTCTATAGTTTACTGTGGCTATATGGAGACTGAACCCTTAAGCATCATCAGAGTTGACAAGTACTTGAAAGAGCCTGTCACCCTTGTCAGAAATATCATCTGTATGTACTCAGCGAAAAATGTTTTCTTCTTTAATCATCCGGTCTTTGTGAGAACTGCTTGTAGAAGGCATCTCTGCTCTCTTTTCCAATACAGTGGAGAAGATAACTGGTTTTTGTTTATCCTTCTGCAGATTTCTTAGCTATTTCATCAGAAGTATTCTGCCTGTGAATTTACTGAAACTCATTCACAGCGAACAGCAAGAAGAAAAACCTGAAGGAGCAGTTATGCATTCACTGCATCTATGGATTGGACTAAGAGTGCAGAGTGCTCAGGAGGATTTAAAATTCTTTTGACTTTTCACATTGGTCCTGGGCTTTACATCAAGAAGCCTTCAGGAGCTTGTGAGAGATATTTCACAGAAGGCAAGTACATTTTCTCTCCCAGGTAGCTTCATAAATCTACAGCCCTCTGCAGAACAGAGGAAGATGAACAAGGGAGAGAGAGAGAGACGGAAGTTTATTACTTTTTATGTAGTTATACAAGAATGTGGTGGCTGCCCATTTTGTAGCTACTAAGGGGCTTACAACAAACAGATGCACTTCGGTGATACCTGCCTATAGGTTCAGACACTGAAATAAATGATAGCTAAGGAAAAGGTGGTACTGAAAGCATAGAAGAAAGCAAGCCAGCCCAGGCACACATTCTTGAATTAAAATAATCTCAACATTTCCACTTAATTCTGAACTGAAGAATGCATAGTATTCTTTCACGCCAAGAGAGATAACAGAGCATACTTGTTCTTACATGTTTTTCTGCTTCCAGTAGAGAAAAATGAAAAATATAAACATAATGCTCTTTCAAGCTGGGATGGGGGTGCTCCATCTTTAAAAAGGGGAGGCCATTTTCTGGTTTATATTAAGTCTGTCTAAAGCAGTGTTTCTCCACCTTGGGAGCTTTAAGATGGGTGGACTTCAACTCCCAGAATTCCCCAGCCAGCAAGTGGTTGGCAAAGTTCCCAAGGTTGAGAAACACTGGTCTAAAGGCTTATTATATATCCTCTTTTGTTTCCCTTGTAAATTATTCTGCTGAAGGTAGTTTTGTAATATTTTGCTTCATTTTGTTTTGGAACAATATGATTTTGGCATTTGGGAGGAGAGAAAGCTCGTTTTCAAGGAGATTGGAGAAATGAAATAATGTGTGAGTTGCTTTTTGGTGTTGCCTGGAGAAATATGGGATTTCCCTACGTGAATTTTCCTGGGTATGATCTACCCCTAAATGCTTTTCTTTTTTTAACAATTTACATGCCTCAGAATGATATTTTTCTCCCTGACCCAATCAATGAATTACTCATTTGGGTGACAACAGGCAGATACACCGGCCTCGCATATGAACGTTGCACTTGTGTATGCTCAGAAATGGAGATTGAAACCAAATCACATGCATTCATAAAATGTCCACTTTATACACAATAGTGAACAGATCTTATACTACCTATTAATACAAAACATGGTTCCTTTTATGACCATGAGGTAACCAGTCTCCTTCTTGGTGACCAATTTTCAGATGCCTCCAAGAAGGTTGCAATTTTTTTTTATCAATTATGGCTTATAGAAGCCATCTAATGTCCTCTTCGGATTACAAATTGTATGAGGTCTATCTTACACTTTAAAAAAAAAATGCATGTGTATTTGATGTATTTTTAATGACTGGTCTTGGCCCTTCCCTCAACTGTGACAGTTCCAACCAATCAGGAAAAGTTTCCTTGGTGGGAGCTTCAGTTCAATGATCACGGCTGCCATCTTGAGTTTTTTGAATCCCCCTGGATTCTTCATCATTTTTTCTTTGTCCATGACACACTATTAAATAATGAAATAAGACTTTTTAATTAACAAGACAAATAAGACAAAAGTATCTCTTGCAACTGCTCTATTTGCCTTGGCGGCAGCACTTTATACAATTGCAGTATTTGCTGATAATTATTATCATAAAAGGTGTAAGAGCAGGACAAGGTGTTACATGAGTTTTATGCCACACTATTTATATAATGCTGCCTTTAGAAATTCAGTTAGCAATGACTAAGTTCAGTTAGTCATCTCTTTTCTTTCTTTAGTTGAATTTCTATAATTGAGTTAGGTTTGGTATAAAATAACCAAGGATAAATATGAAATCATTTGTGTAAATATTTCAGCAAATTACAAAAAAAATTGGGTTGACTCAAATAAGTTCAAATACAAAAAATTTGGATGTTGGGCTCTACAGATTTAAATGTGGTTTGGAAATTAGAAACATTCAATTTTTAATAAGAAAAATTATTTTAAAATGGGAAGTATAAATTATAAAGTCTATAATGCAAACTATTACATTAACAATAATTTTGTTCACATTTATTGTTTTACCTCAGTTTGTGGATTAAAGAAAGATCCTGAAATTTGGCAATATGAGGTGGGGAGAAGGGATGATTTTGTTTGATAAAACAGCTGATTTATTTTGTATTTGATCAACTGTTACAAAATATAGCTAGTTGAATTGGGAGTAACTGTTGTAACAAGATTGAATCACAATGCCTCTTTTACTGTTGAGAGCACACTCATTTGAAAACTGTTGAAAATCAACCGTTATTGAAGATTAGATACTGAGAGAGAGAGAGAGAGTGTGTGTGTGTGTGTGTGTGTGTGTATTCCTTCATTTATTCCTCTGATCTTCAGTCATCAGACATGAGAAATCTTAAGAACAAATATGGAATTTTGATCCAGGGAGCAAATCGTTGTTACTGCTGGCAGAATTTAAAGAATGAATCAGGAACTATTTCTGCAGGCTGGTTGACAGGGGGGAAAAAAAGTATGATTATGATTTGAACATTTTTTAATTAGACATTTTATTGCACCAAAGTGAAAAATAAGGCAATTCAAGGAACAGACCTCCATTAGAAAATGCCATCACCTAAGAATCTGATGCAACCGCTCTCTTGTCTTTATTTGACTATTGATTAATTTTTAAAATTCCTTTGCTGCTCTTCAAAATTAAGTTTTCTGTCCTACAAAAATTCCTTATTGTTGATAACCTGTAACAAGAAACAAAGTAGGTAAACAATTTGTACTTAAGAGCTCCTTAAAGGAGATTCTGTCTAAAAGTCCATATGGATGATGAACAGTGGCACAGAAAGGAAGAGATTTATCAAAGAAGGAACTTTTAGTTTGGGAAGTGCAATAGAATGGAAGCTCTTATCATGCTTTTCTGCTCAACAGTTCGTGCTTGTTAGTGTCCTAGCTATTAGTATCCCTGACATTTTTCAGATGTCTAGTGTTGAGTAGTAAATAACTTTCTGATGGGTATCTGTATTGTCATTTAGTGGACTGTATATAATCTCAACAGAGTTTTAGGTAGTAGAAATGAATATCCACAGAAAATATTAAAAATGATTGCAACTGAGAGATAAGATTGTCTAGACTGATTATTGATGCGTTTGTGACATACTGGTGAAATTGCATTTAGGATGTTGAGTTCAACCTTCTGCTCAGCGAAGGAATCCAAATTAACGCTTTCCTTCTGCTTATTGGCTCTGGGTCCTTGGCCCCACTATCAAACAGCTTTTACAGTTAGGGCGTTTCTTCTAATTAGAAGTCAGAATCTGCCTACCTATAATGTAAATCCTTTATTCCATACCTTGCATTCTGGGATGATGAAGAAAGTAGCTTGAACTCCTTCTGTGTGCCATCCTTTCAGGTGCTTTAGGAGCATTCTCATATCACCTACTGGATCTTCTCAAGGCTGAACCTTGACCAAAAATGATGTTCTTATAGGTCCATAATTGTCTCCAGTTAAGCAGATACTTACATATTTTGGAATAATATTACAAAAGCCTGCCAAACCTGCTTACTAGGCTGTGCGTACTTTGAAAATTAGCCAAAAGAAGTGCTTTGGACCTTGTGCAAGGACAACATATTTCTTTGCTGCTTATTAAAGCAGCCCAATTTTTTTCAGGCATCTGTGTGAGCCTTAAAAAACACAGCTTTAATGAAGAGCAGAAAGGGGCTGGGCTCAGACCTATGTGAGATCCCAAGCAGTTCTACCAAATCATGCAGTAGTTTGCACAGAGCTAGTATTTGCAGAGATAATAATTGGAAGAGGATATATAGATGGATAAGCAATTCCTCTCAGACTGCCTTGCCTTAGATTTCTGGGTGGGAGGCTGCAGGGAGGGTATTCTTTTTTCTAACCTAAGCTTTTACACAACATGAAAAGAAAATAAATCTCCTACTATCTATCCACTAGAGCATCCCATTTGGAAATAGCTGCTAATGTGTAAACTGGAAGGCACTTTTCGCACCACTGAAAAAAAAGTTAAGAAAAAAAAGGTCTTTCTTCACCCGATGGGTTCAGTGATTTTGAAACGCTTGCTGATTCACAGAAGGCAGAGTGTCTCCAAAGAAACACGAATAGTTTATTTTGTCTGGTACTCTTCTGTAGACATGATCTAGGCAGAAGCCACTGTAATTCAAGCAGTGGCATGTAACAAAACAGGATTTATTGCAGAAAGTCTGCTCACTTTCTTTTATTGAATAATTAAATAAGAAGTGTGAATGATACACATCTGAAATGAGAGAGGGCAGAGAAAATAAGAAAAACAAACGAAGATTGTGTGCGCAACTTCATATTCCTGCCAACCAGTCTGGTGGAAAAGATGGTAACATCCAGAACATATCTGGAGGTTGCCAAGGTGGAGAAGGCAAGTGTAGTCAAATAAAACTTATTCTGTATGACTCTGTTCTTCATCCAAGAATACAGTGACCATATTTTCTTGGAAAAAATAAAGGACACACCTTAAAAGGGGGCAAATCTTGAAGAGGTTCATTAGGATAATTTTTTTAAATTGTTTATGTTTATAACTTTTCTTTACAAAGGAAAATTCAAGAGCAAAACCAAGAAAATTTTGCAAAAATGCACATTCTAATAAAAATATCTAAAATCAAACAGTATATGTAAATTTATTTGAAAAAGACAGTCCAATTTCCATATTTTTCACATGAATGTGAAAGACTGGGCATTAAGTCATACTATTGGTACAGTACAAGTTAAATAACCAAAATAAAGGGTAAAAGTGAGTTTTTGTAAAATAAATAAATCTAAAGGACAGCTTTCTGAAATAAACTATACCCAAGAATCACTCATAGTTAGCATATTAAAATGTTTCCCAGAGCTTTGTTGACAGTATTATTATTCCCTCTTATACATAATGGAATAATGCTGGAGAAGAAAGGTTGTCTAATGATCAAGTCAATTTCCAGTTTGAATTAAGTACAGGTCCATCTGTCTATATCAGTGTTTCTCAACCTTGATGGCTTTAAGATCTATGGAGTTCAGCTCCCAGAATTCCCCACCCAGGAAATTCTGGAAGTTGAAATCCAGAATTGTTGAAATTCCACACTGGCTGAGGAATTCTGGGAGCTGAACTCCACACATCTTAAAGCTGCCAAGGTTGAGCAACACTGATCTATACCAGGTTTCAGTTTGATCTGCATATCTGGATATTTTCCAGATGTTAATGTTCTTCCTTCTTTTCCAAATCACAGTTAGAAATTCCTATAAATAAAATAATCACAAGGATAATCAGATGCTTTCAGGGGACCAACTAGTAGTGTTAAATGCACTGAAAGAAGCAACAGACAGACTTTTTTTTTAAAAAAAATGACAAAATGGAAGCCACCAAAAAAGGAAAACCAGATCTGGAACACAGTGCCCAAAGTGATTTCATCCTTTATTCTGAGGCTGGAGTCTTCCCTTAGATGCTGGCAGACAGTGATGAGTGAACAACGGTTGTGAAATTAATTCTGTTAAAGGAAGGGCAACATGTGAAGACATGGAGCCGAAGACATTATTAGTTTTCCTTTACTGGGGTGGCAAAATGAAATCGTCTTTTAACTGGGGCAATTTTAATTCCTTGGAAGGAATAGAAGTGATAAATGAAGCATAAAGACCAAGTTCACATGGGAACGATGTCGCTTCCAATCACCCTCAGGCCTCATCCTCCCTTATTCCAGAGCAGCGGGGTCTTGCCTCGACCCAATCCATAGCACATGCTGTCTCTCCTGCAAATTAGCATGAAAGGGAAGAAAAGAGAAAGGGGTGGACTGTGGCAGGTGCTATGGGAGCTTTGCAAGGCATCTCCTTGGGCCCCGCCAGCCTCTCATTATGAGGTGACGGGCTGAAAGTTCTTTGTGGTGGGGCTGAAAAGCCACCAGCATCGCTGCACAACAGCAGAGTGAACATCTTGTGCAGGGAGAATTGTTTAAGTCTCGTTTCATGTCTGCGGACTTCGTGGACATGTCCACAGATTTCTGGGCAGTTTTCTGGCTTAATTTTGGAATGTGTTTTTGACTCTCCAGTTTAGCTTACAGTGGTGGGATTTTTCTGGTGGTCTCTTATTCAAGGAGTAAACAGGTGTGACCCTGCTTAGTTTTCAGAGGTCAGGTAAGGTCAGCAAGGTGCTACCATGTGTGGGAAATGTCCCCCCCCCCCCGCTCCTCCTCCTCCTGACATTTATATCCCACATTTTTTCTTTGAGAGCTCAAAACAGCTTACAACAAAATCTCAATTTGCAGTATCCCTGAGATGAGGGAAGAGTGATTGTCCCAAAGCCACCCAGGGAGCTCCTTAGCCAAGTAGTGACTTCAACCTCAACTGAACCTTAGTCTCCCTTATCCAAGTCTGACCCATGATCTTCTACATGACAAGCATTGTAGTAAGGACAGAAGATGTGCTGCAAGATTAGATTCAGAATTGTGGCATTCTGAAACAATGGAGTAGAAGATCTGGGCAGAGGCAAGGAGTTTTATGGACTCTGCTCAATAAGAAGTGACATCAGTTTGGAAGCTGGCAAAATCCAGCAGGTATCTGTCTGCTTTCTGTCCTGACAGTCATTTTGCCTCATTCATTATACTAAGACAGAACATTTGTTCCATATTATTTTTCCCAACCAGTATATGGAACAAAAGAGGGTGGGGTAATGAAGTCCTGCAGCATTTCAGAGATACACTTTTTTTCAAAGGAGCTTTGTAAATTTGCTTGAGACCTTGGATGAACTGAACTGAATTGAACCTCAGCTTCTCCTGGAGAAATCTTCTCAGATAAAATATTGATTATACAGAAGGGTGTGTTTGACTGAACCTTTGCCTGGAGATTTTTCTGAATCTAGAAGCCTAGGGATGTTTTTAGTCAAAAGTATGATTCCAGACAGGCTTTGAAGATCAAATCTAGTGTAAGTCTACCAAAGGATGGTCAATTTGGTTTGGGGGCTTACTTGGAAAGCCACTGAGTTACATACAGGGCATTTCAAGGTCATCTGGATCAGAGTATCCAGCTGCTGATGTAAATAGTTCTGCATCTTAGTAAGACTGGCAGCAGCAACTCCTAGCACCATGTTTACTATGGCATAAAATTTAAGAGTCCATTGTCTTAGATTTCAAAGGGTGTTTGCGGGGTTTGGTCAAAAAAGTCAAGATTGCACTCTTGTGGCTGCCATCTTGACTTTTCTCCCCATACTTTGTAGACACCTGAACAGACCTGACGGTGAAACACAATCAGATTTAGCCTGCATTGCTCTCTTTTCACAGTGTGCATGCAGTAGGTAACAAGAAACTGAAATGGCTAGCAATGAAATATAAAACACAGAGCCTGTGATAATTATGTTCTCTCTCACAGTGGCTGGAAATCCTAGACAAACTTTAGCATCAAAGCTTCATCTAAATTCGAGCCAGTCCATCAGATTAATATCCTTTCCCATCTTGTTTGTATTCAAGTGCATTCATCTGAGTTTTCTAATGCCCAAAGAAGCAAAATGAAGACTTAATGTAGTTTTCTGAAGGGAAAAAAAATCTATTTTCGTGAATTTCAGAAAAAGCAGGGAATTGCTGTGTCACAAGGAAAAGCAAAACAGTACCAGCTAGCTATAATGGTTTCTGAGTGAATGATATGCAGACTGCTTGATGCCACTTAGTTGGGGCGGGGGGCGGGGGAGGTGGATTTCTATTCCTACTTTAATGCCTAGGCCCACTTCATTGTCACATAACATCTAAAGAAATGACTCGGGCACCTGTATCCCATTTCTAGAGATTAATTAATGGCAGAGTTGTCATTCCTTAGGTCTGGGATAAAGGAAAACAAGAAATGTTCGCCCTTTTCACTGTTTCTTACTTAGCCAGAAATGTTTGCCTGGTTGAACCTTGGGCTCAAATGCAAATATTTACTGTACAGCCTACAAATGTCTTCTTCTAACATTCACTTGGCCTGATAATGTATCTTCTAGGTTTTCTCTACCACCAGAGCAGTTCGAAACACAGCATTAAAGCGCGGCTTATGAAGCTCTTGCGCTGTTCATCTGCCAAATCGACGTCTCCTGCTATTCAAAGCAAGTTGGGTTTTTTTTCCCCCCCATTGAAAAGCTTTTTGGTATTGATTTGCATGCTTTATTAAACATATGTATTGGAAAATAATCCCCTGGGGTAACTACATATTGGATAACCATACATAGTAGCCGGGAATGTTTGAAAAATGGAGATATCACCCAATGTGATCAATGCTTGGTACATTCTTAGCCATTATGGTTAACGTCTTCCCTATTTTTGATCATCTCATGTATAGCAATGTTGTTACCATTCAGTAAAACAACATGACTGTCAGTTAAGAACTGAAACACAAAAACAGAGACACTGCACTGAAAATAAGCTTTGGTTTGTGCTTGGAATGGAGCCCCACTACCAATAACTATGGAATATGTATTTCTTGAGCAAAGCCACGGAACATTCAGTGCCACACTTGAGCCCAAAACAGTCACATTAGACTGTTAACATGACCCTGGATTGATCATTATGGGCTAAAGATTGTGGCAGCATTTTGGATTTAATTGCACAAAGTTGCTGGTACAAAGGTAGCCCCTGTCGTGGGACTGCACAGCAATTTGGATTCCGATGTGAAAGGCTTTACCCCCATATTAAGGATTAATCTTCATGGCCAAGTTCTTAGTCTTTCGAATGATCAAGGCATTAAAAATTCTGAATGCGTTGGGCATCAGGGTGTGTGAGCTACAAGAATTATCATTCTACCTTGAAAGAAGACTTCTATACCTGATCTGAAGCAATGCACTGTTGATGTGTGTTGTTTCTCAGTATTAGAATTCTACTGTTGCTGTTTTCCAAGAAAGGGGGCAAGGAAGAAAATGTTACAAGTGGTTTTGAAATTGCTTGGTTGACTATATAATTTTCCAGTTTTTTTTTTTTCTATGAAGAAAAAGATTGAGGAGAAGGAGAAGGAAGTTGATGTTATATTATTGTTTGTATATTTTTCCAATAATTAAAAACAGGATAGAATGAGATAAAATATATTTTGAAAAGAAATGATTCAAGGGAGGAACTTAGCAAGTAAGTTTTTCTTTTAAAAGAGAAAAAGAAATTGCTGCATCACCAAAGTCTCACCAAATTTTGGGTGGTTTAAATGCTACTGAGATTGTCACGTGATCGTTTTATAGGGAGTGAATATTATGCCATACAAGTAACAATATATGGGCGGGGGGGAAACAAGTAGAATTCATTTATCTTGTTATGCAGAAAAGTCTTTCAATTTGATTGGTCCATCTCATATTTTTAAGCTGTTAAATAGGAGTAAGCAGGACAAGACAACATTTGGCATAAATTAGGACCCCTGGTATTTTAAAAAATACAGGGGTCCTAATTTACAGCAACTTTAAATGCCTTGGTCTGCCTACTGCTTAAAGGGATACATTTCTTGGCAGCTTTGCTTGAAGCAGAGGAATTATTCTCAGGTGAAACCTTTTTGCCCTACCGCTGTGTTTAAGACAGCTAGAATATGACTAAATAGCAGGTGTAGAATGAAAGGGGTTCCAGGGAGGAAGATTGGCACCTCTTTGCTGAGGCAGGGAACAAAATTATCCAGACATCTTCACTTCCACTCCAGGATGAATCATTTTTAGTATCTTGCTTACAGGGAAACAAAATCATAAATATTGTCGATCACTTGGACCATGCAGTTGCTTCTGGCTGCAAATCAGAACAACAAATGTTGGGGCATAGAAAGCTACTTTTCAGTGTTCCAGTTGGCCAACTAGCCATGGCCTTTTCAGGATACTCCATTCCACCTCCCAACATTTTCCCACCCCCTTTTCACAAGAAGTGACCATCTACAGCTCTCATGGTACTGTTTGGGGCTCTCCCACTCTAGATTGTTTGTTTTCTGCCCTTTTTTCTTCTGTGGGGTGAGGTGTACTTCCAAAAATTCTTTGTCATTCCCCCAGGCCTAGAAATATCTCTGAGCACAGATATGTACCTGATTTTGGCTACAGATCAGCAAATGTAGAATGGGTTCATTATTCACAGATAGGATCAGGCCAGAATCTCAGCTGACCTGCAAAGCATAAATGTTGTCTTTTGGTTCCCAATGTTCCTTTCCTTCTACTTTGAATTAAGGAACCATGATGGCTGTGCAGCTTTTCAGACTGGAAGGCTAAAAGGCCTTATAACTGTTAGCATTGTGTGCAACTCTTTAAAGCAGCTGTGTCTTTTCTCAGGACCATGCCGCTTCCCTCTGTGGACACTGCACAATCCTAAGGAAAGAGACATTTGGTTTAAAGAGTTCCAGAGAGATGTGCCTCTCTGAAGCATCTTTTTGCCTTTGAATCCAAAGTGCTGTAGAGTCCTACTAACCATATATTGGACTGGCGAATAAGAGGAACTACTCTCATTCGAGTACCATCCATTCTTCTTCAGTGAGACATGTCTTCTATTTTGAAAATGTCAACCAACTTTGGTATCCTCTATGGGTACTCTTTTTTGTCCCACCTCTGTGCCCATTGCTAAGACTTCCAACAAACTGTAGCATGCTGCTCTCAACTCTTCCAATCCTAACTTTTAAATTCCACCATTCTTGACAAGATAATATCACTCCTGAAGTCAGCATAATACATTTTAGGTAAATTAGTATAATTTTTCTAATGTGTACTATTATGCTATGGTGGGATGCGTGTGTGTGTGTGTGTGTGTGTTTTGTTAATGTTATATTGTGGATTCCAATTCAGAAACTTAAAAGATGAGCTTGTGGGTGGATTCAGTTCAGTGTGTTCTTCCCAAATGCAAAGCTCTCCTGCTAATCCTTAGAGCGATAATTGCTGACTTCTTTCTTTCTGCACTTCAGAAGAGGTGAAGGTGAGGTTCAAGGGCTGAATTTTTCTTGCCAGGTATAATACCCTTCTTCACAAAAGCAAGCATCTGAAAAGGCTAAGCTAGAAATTCATTTCTTGAAATGTTGGGTTGTTTTAATGTGAGCATTGACACATACACATGGAATACATGGGATAGACACAGTATCATATGAGGAGAAAGCCCCTATCTTAGCTTAAAGCATTATGCCCACACATACATTCTCCACTTTAATGAGAAAGTGGCCTCAGTTGTCCAAATGTGTGCAATGGAGTAAGTCAGACTTAGATGTACCTCAGATGTAGTTTTTCCTTCAAGGAGTTTCCATTTTTCTTAGTGCCTGGTCATTTCCGAAAGTGTGAAAAGCATCTCAGCAGACTATGTGGATGGATGCAGAACCACAAAAAATATTTGCCAAACTTATGTAGGGATTGCATTTTATCAGACTATATCAATTGGCCAAAGAACTTCTTTCAGTTTCAGGTAGCCTTTAAACCCCCCACCCCCCACCCAGCATACTTGCAGCAATGTGCATAATTTACATGGTCAGTCCAGGAAGTACTAGGCAAGATCAGTCCTTCCTTCCTTCCTTCCTTCCTTCCTTCCTTCCTTCCTTCCTTCCTTCCTTCCTTCCTTCCTTCCTTCCTTCCTTCCTTCCTTCCTTCCTTCCTTCCTTCCTTCCTTCCTTCCTTCCTTGGCATGCTATCTGAGATTAAAGAAAGCTAAACCCAACACATTTAGACCTTACCAATTGGGGAAGGTTTTGATAGACATAATGTTGTGGGGTAGGTCGATTTGGGTGCTATAGCCAAATTTCAGAGGAAGGTTGCCGCAGGAAAACTTTTATACCCACAAACTACAAGAGATGGAGAGCGTTACCCTTAGCAGTATTACAGTATATGGGAGATTAACCCCATTCACTGAGAGATGTTCTCCTTGTGGTCAGAACAAACCTGAAACTCTTTTGCATCTATTTTTCCAATGCCTTTCTACGCCACTTTACATGCACATATATCTTTACCCCCCCTTAACAAAATCTCAGTCTCTAATGAATCCATTTCCTACTCACAGGCCAGAATCCTAACATTACCAGCTACATTTCTATCTGCAGTACGTCCCATAAGTTCTAAGATGTCCTTATCTTGGGCTGATGAAGTCTTTATTTTCTCTTTTATTTCACCATGTATTTATTTTACTTTATTTCTATTTTATGTTTTATTCTGTTTCATTGCATTTTATTTTCCCCTTTCCTGGTTTTTAAGTTTTAATGCCTTAGGTTTATAGTCTAACAGTCATATAAAACCTAAGACATTACAAAATTAGACTGTCTTTGTTGTGTTTGGTCCTTGTGCCTGAGTTTTGTTTTCACTTTGATGGTCGTTTGCAGTAATTAAATTAAATTGATTTCATTTGATTTGTAAAAAAAAAAAAAAAAGGTGGAATAAATTGCCCTGCTTTCTTTAATCTCATGATACAGGGAAGCAAGGTTTTAAAACAATACTGGGGATTATGAAGATATTACCTTAGTATGTCACAGGAATAATATATTTTATAGACAGTTTTTCTTGGTTCACAGAAGAAAAAAATGTATTCTGTATAGAATCAAATAAGGAACAGAATCCACAGTGATCAAATAATCTTTTAATGAAATGCAATTGGAAGCCCTTTCATTTAAACTGTACTGCCAGGAACAAATTTTAAGCTATAAATTAGTGGCACATAAGCTTTCCTCTTCCCCAAATGCACTGCCTGTGGTACAGTTTGCATGACAGGTTTTAGCAAATGCTCACCGGCTGTTTATCATGACTTGAAAATTGGAGTCTTGTTAAGTCTCTTGAATATTGAGCAGCAGTGCTTGCCACTTCTTTTCTAATAAAAAAAAAAATGGTGATTTAATTCTCAAATGCAAATTAGAGATATTTAAATTGGGCAGATTCTAAAAAGAGTTGATTTTTTAAAATTGGATTAGCTTAGTATGCATTGTGCTTACAGAAGAATGATTTATATTTAGGAATGCAATATTAGGACTGCGGGAAGCACACAGTAAGGCATGCTTCAGGAAGTGTGCTGATGGAGGCAAAGGGCCCCACCTCATCTCGTTAAGGCAGCCTTGTCCTCCAGAAGATACGATGGCTTTGATGTCTTCATATTCTGACACATGTACAGATGCTTTACTTTGCCACCATGTCAGTGGCCATGTGGTCCGTGCCCATATGTTCATCTGAGGACCACTTGAAAAATCTATAAAGCAGTTGTGAAACTATTGGCTCAACACCTCAACACTCCTGTGTTTTGCAAACGCATACTAATGTGTTTATCCGGCTTGTAATCAGTCAATCAACCCCTAACTTAACCCCCTGGCTGTAATCTAACTCAGAATGGAGCTGACCTCCATACAGAGCAGAACTGTGCAGTTGGTTCTGCTCCAGATCATTAAAAATCATTGTAGCAGCATTGTTTAGCCTTCCTGTTTCAGCAAGCAATATATTCATTTCAAATATCCAAGTAGGAACGCACAGAAAAAAACAAACCACTTATCTAATTTTATTTATTTATGTTTAATTCTCTTCCTGGTCTTTGCATGTGCTCATTTGTTTTCAACAAGTCCTTTGCAATCTTAAGAACTAGTATTTTTTTTTTTTTTTTAATATCAACTGAGATGGTGAAGGTGGTTTCTGCGCCTTTTCAGCATTGGTATGTAACTGCAGCCTAGCAAATGTCACAGGAGATTGGATGGAATACAGGAAAACAGTGTAGGGACAACCACGTTCAAATATGCATCTGTCCCTTGATATCTTTTCCCAGATAAAGACAGACTTCTAGGCCTAGACGTTTGAGTAGTTTATCAGCTAAATCAACCTGTCCCCCTTTGTTTCTCTCCCCAATAAAATGATAGATGTTATCTGAGACTTTAGACATATATGCCAATCAGAGTAGAAAAACAGTACATTAGGCTTTGAGGACTTAGCATGATTATGGATTCACTTGGTACTAAGACTCAGTTAAACTTCTGGACCCAGATACAGTAGATTGCCTAAGCTATGTTTTGAAGAGCAGATGCTGAACAGGCACTTGGCCTGCCCAACTTACAAAAATAGCATCTCATCATATGGATTCTCTGTCCACTTCCCAGTCCAATCAGATCTGAAGGCCAATACAAGTTTTGAGGAAAGGGTCTGCCCAAGATGGTATTGCATCTTTTAAGCCCTGTTTCAACATAAATCAGCCTTCCAGATAGAAAAGTATTTAACAACCAAGATGCCCCCACATCTTAGAAGAGCTTTCTCTAGAGCTATGGTAGTTTCCATGGAGTTATATTCAAGAAAGATTGTGTATATATGGTTTTCAACCCAGCTGTTGAAAACATCACACATATTCTGTTGGATTGCAAACTATATTCATGCAAAAAAAATATTTACTTCAAAGCTAAAAAAAATATTGGGACACCCAGGAGAAACTGTCTTACTTCTTGCAGGGAATGAGTGAACATACAGTATGAGCAGTAAGACTGCAATTTTTATATCAAAGACCATTTTGAAGAGGATAGTCTATCCAAAACAGAGTGGGATTGACTGCAGGGGTGATGATTTATTATGAATATGCCCTACTGTTTTTTTTTTCTGTAGTTTTTATAGCTTTTTTTTTAAGATGGCCAGGTGACTAATCAATAAAAAATTATTGTATTTATTGTTTTGAAAACAAGGAATCAACATACACCTAGTCTCAGCTGCCAGATGGGAAATACAGATTCACATCATAGAATGTTCCACTAATGGTGGAAGAATTTTAAATATTGAAAATGAACATGGTATAAAGATAAGTTAGCCTCTTTCTTCCTGCAATTACTTTTCTGCATTTAAAAATAGGAGGAAATGGGAAATAGGAGATATGAAGCAAGGCAAATACTACTTTAACTGATACTGAACAGCAATCTGGACCCTGACTAGTTCAACGTCTGGACTGAATTTCAGTCTGGGTCCAGTGATAAGTTACCTGGGTTAGATCAAGGCCCAAGTTAAAAGTTTTCTTTTTTGTTTTTAAAACTTATTTTAAAACATTTAAAGAATAAAATGAAAAAAGAAGAAAGTGAGAAAGTGAGAAAGGACATCGTGGATGGAAGATAAAGTATCAGTCAATAAGCAGAATTTACAACAGTCATACAATTTAAAATTCATTATTTCATTGATTAAATAATCAAACATGTAAAACTAAGCTCGTTATATCATCTTGAGAAATAATTGTAAATCACTACAAAACCCTAAACACTAATGTTTATATTGATGTTACCACTGTTTATCATTATCCAGAATAAATGCACATGATCTCATGAAAAAGAAAGATAAAAATAAATATTAAAAACAGTAAATAAAACAATATTAAGTTCTAGATTCTCTCCCATTGTACTCGACTAGTGGTTACATCCAATTCTTTATAAACACTAAAATTGTTTTTGTTACTATACAGTATTTATATCAGATATTTCCCCTTTAAAAATGATATTCTTAAGTATCTGAGTTTGTCTTGTTATGTGAGATGTAATATGTAGGGAAGCTATTCTTGCTTAAATTTAGTCAAACTCCTATATACTGGACATAACAGGATATAACAGGACATATATTGTTAAGTTTGCCATTGCTACATATCCCTCAGGTTTGGTTTCTGGGTTTCCAATATCTAGGAAGTCAGATATTGTCAAAGATAACAGTTTTCAATGCTCTTATTTAAGTTATTTTGGGAATAAATTCAGTAAAAACTGGCCATGTCTATTGCAATGTTGGTTTCTTTCTTAACATCAAGTAAGACATTTCCCTTCTTCCTCTTTCTGTGTTGTTTTGGCTTCAGTTACATAGCTTTAGGGGGGATCAGTTAAAGCATGGTAAGAGATGTATTGATTTTTTTTTTAATTATTTTAATTTCGCCACTGAGTTCTTAGACAAATTGTACTCTGAATGTTGGTTTCCATTTTTCTTTAAGCCTGTTGATGGCATCTGAGTGTGGCACCTTAGGAAAACAAGACAAAAATTAGATAGCACAGCTTAAGAAGTTCTTGTGCTTGTCATTTGTGACCTACACAATATTAATTCCTTATTGGAATTTAATAGGTGGCATTGTGATTCTTTTTCACACATTTGCATACTTCGTAAAATGCTTAGTAAAAAGAAAGTTCTCTCTCATCGAAAGGAGAGGTTGTATTTAGGACAGCTCTGCTTCCACTGTCTGCTCTTGTAGTTCAACACTGAGTTGTTTAATAGATTTGATTCACACAAGCATTCCTTGAGGACTGACAGCTGAATCTAGGAAGTATTTATATCTTCCTGTTCATGTCCATCATGATTTGGAAAATCATTCTTGCTCTTGTAGTGATATGAGGAGATATGACGGGCTTATTACTGAGGACACGTTCTCATGCTATTGATGCTCCTATCTATCAAATGATGATGAACATGAACCTGTTCTGGGATGATACTGATTTTGTAGTTCAATCCCATTCATTCTTAGTCAGAATTTTATCACTGTGTCTAGTGGGATCTCTGGCTGGCAAAATACCTATCGTTCTTAGTGTGTCTCGTTTTGGAGTCAGTATACTTAGGGTCAAACTGATACCTATTCTTCTTAACATGAATTTGATTAAACAGTTAAATACTACAAATATAGCAGTAGACTCCTCCAATGGAACCTCTGGGATATGTAGTCCATGAGCTTAATATTCAATTATTATACTTGGACACACACACACACACACACACACACACACACACATATATATATAATTTTATTGAAGATTTTTTTAAAAAAAGGTTAAAAAGTAATACAAACTAATATAAAGTGAAAGAAAAGAAGAAAGAAATCAAAGCAAAAGCTAAAAGCTCAAGAAAGGGGGGGGGGAAGTAAAAGAAAAATAGAAAAGAAAGAAAAAAGATACTAAGAAGTAGCTTCCGATCTTCTTTGCAGCAGTTATAAGTACAATTATAAATTTACCTATTACTCTAGGTTACAAAATGACTCTCTTCTTTCTGTAATCAATTCTATATAATTATCAAGCCATAAATCATAAGTTCATTTTTTTCTGATTTTTCTGTTTTTTCTGCTTCATGCAAAAAATCTATTAGGGGTTTCCAGTCAACAATAAACATAACGATTGTCTTGTGTCTGATCAAAGAAGTCAATTTAGCCATCTCAGCAAGTTCCATCATCTTCACCAACCATTCCTCCATTGTGGGTAGTGCCAACTTTCCATGTTTGATCATAGTTGGACATCTTATGCAAAGACCCAGCTTCCATGAGAAGAGGATGACTAGTAGCAAGATGGATGGACTCAATTACAAAAGCAATGAATGCACTACTGAGAAACCTAAAAGTCCAGTTTGAGGACAGATCATCCTGGAGATCTGTTTATGTGATCACTAAGAGTTATTGGCATGACAGTACATAATCAAGTAAACAAGTAATCTTAATATTCACATTTCAAGAAGGTATGGAAGTCACCAAACCTTCATTCAAAGGTCCAAAGAACATGAAAATGGGAATTTATGAACGATAAGATTTTTTTAAAAAGCTCATGGATTATTCTACATAACCAACCCAGTACTATGATGACACTGTATAATTTATTAATGAATGGCCAATTGCAAGTAACTGTGATTATTGTTAGGGGCTGCCTTTATTTGATGAACTTGCTGTTTGTAACCTATCAAATCTCCTTTCTTTTCCAGCTCATGTGTTCATGATTGGAGATCTATTTTTGCCATATACCATTTCCTTATTGCTGATCTTTCCTTTTTGTTTGGTTTCTTAGACAGTATAGAAGATGAAATGGAAATGGCTACGGTACGGCATCGACCTGAAACCCTTGAATTGTTGGAAGCACAGAGCAAATTCACAAAGAAGGAACTTCAGATTCTATATAGGGGGTTCAAAAATGTAAGTGTCTGTTGTTGATTTTGCCATGAACCAAAGGGTAGCTAATTCATAAGAATTAGGAAATGTCTTTTGGTGACCTTTTCTGCATAATTACAAGTTCATGCCTATTTATCATTAAGATTATAATGCATTTAGGAACATGATTGTAATGATTCATTCTCTGGGAATGGTTGGCTAAGATGACCCAACGTTGTGACCTTGTGGGGACAAATTGCTTCTCTGGATACTGTTGCAGAAACTGCAAGAGTTTTGCAGAAAAGTTTGTGGAAGGAAGGATAGAAGAAAAATGTACAAACAGAAGAAATGCAAACCTGCAGCCAAGTGAATTAGATAAGTTTCAAAAAAGGGGTTTAATGGAAGACATGATCCACAGGAATGAGAAGGTTAGGATTAGGGATCTGTAAAAGACCAGGCAGATAGATGGAAAACTAAAAGATGAAAGTCTATAGAAATGAAAAAGATCCAGTCTTACTAACTGATGGGAATTAACTAGCCAACCCACAAGTGCAGATGAATATTTTTTCTGTAACCTTACTTTCATGCAACAAAATGCTAAGAACCTGTCCCACACAAGACATTTAGTTTTTAATTTTGGAACTTGGCAGGGGCATCTCTCTGAACACTTTATCGCTGAAAATAAAAAGTCATCTTGGGCTCAGGACAGCTGTCCCAAGTACTAAGGAAGCTAATCTCAGATCAGGAAGAAATACCTATTCTACTTGTTTGAATTTTTAACATTTGGATTACGTCTGAGCTTCACACATTAAGCTTTTGGAAGTCCTTTCAAAGTACTTTTAGAGTTCATGTCACAATGATAAAATCTCTGCAGCAATGCACAGACTGGTACATCATTTTACTTTGCAGCAATCTGAAATGATAAACCCTTGGAAGTCAAATGTCAACAAAAGTTATAATGCAAAGAAACTTTGAACTATTAAGTCCAATTTCTTTTCTAAAGAGAATTCTAGGCTTCATTTTCTAATGAATTCATGGAGTATAATCATACAGCATTTAATGTTAATTTACTGATCTGTAGTCTTTGCGATCAAAGTGATCCTCCAGTGCTTCCTCCCATAGAGTTACAGCTCCTACTCCTTCTCACTTTCCTACTTTCATCAACCCTTACTGTTTTTCCTTTTTCACTACTGATTCAGTCTAGAGCAGGGTTCCTCAACCTCAGCAACTTTAAGATGGGTGGACCTCAACTCCCAGAATTCTGGGAGTTGAGGTCCACCCATCTTAAAGTTGCTGAGGTTGAGGAACCCTGGTCTAGAGGGCTTTCTTCCCTTGCATCTAATCGTTGTGCAAGCATGCCCTGGCAACATATTTGTGTATGTGTGTTCTTCTCCTCAGGATGTTGCTTTCATCTTATCCTTAGTCCATGACTGAGACAAGCTTAAGTTCTCTTTATTGTATAAAAGAATTTTATTTTGTTTTCCTTTTTTTTTTGCCCCTTCAAGGACAGTTTCAAGGTGTTTAACAGCTAGTGAGGCTTTGCCCCCCATTAACTGGAAGAGAAGTCAGGTGATTGGCAGGACTTGAAGCAGAGGCTATAGAGGCCAGGTAAGAATTAGCAATGGAGGCCACAAATTCTATGGGTTTTTTTTGTTTTTTTTTTTGACTCAAGGATGGATGGAAAAGGCTCACCAACTCCTTCATCTATGAATTTTCTTGCAGGTCCTCCTGCCCTCTCTTCTCTTGGCCTCTCAGCTCTTCTGGCATGTAAGAGTAGATCTTTCACCCATTCTGCTGGAGCTATAATGCTGCTCCTTTGCTCTCTTCCCTCAGTCTTCTGCACTGGCAAAAGGAATCCCCACCCAAGTAGATCAGGTTCATTGCCCTGATTCTTATTTCCTATCTATATCCATCCTCACTTTGCTTCATATTTTATGTAAAGCAATATAGTGAGCAGGGGAAAGTTTTTCTTCCTCTCTCAAAACACAGGGACCAGTGGCCAGCCAATGAAGCTAATTGGAAGGAGACGGAGAACAGACAAAACATAGCCCTTTTTCATACAACAAGTACAGTGGTACCTCGGTTCACGAACGCTTCTGTTCACGAACAATTCGGTTCACGAACAGCACCGTTCGCAAAATTTTGCTTCCATTCGTGAACTCTGCATCGGGTGACGAACATGACCCGCGGCCCTTTTCCCTGCTGTGACACGTGGTCGTGGCTTCCTGTAGGCGAGATCGCGGTCACAGACAGACACTGTCTGTGAAGCTTTTTGGTGTGCTTTTTAGCATGGCTCCAAAGAAAGTGCAGAGCAAGCATGGTAAGAATAAGTTTTTGAAGAAAATAACCATTGAATTGAAGAAGGAAATTGTAGAAAAGCATGAGCGTGGTATTCGTGTGACTGATCTGGGCTCGGAGTACAAGATGGCGAAGTCAACAATCTCGACTATTTTGAAGAATAAAGTTGCCATCAAAGAAGCTGATGTGGCAAAAGGAGTAACGACGTTAACCAAGCAGAGGACACAAGTGCTGGAAGAGGTGGAAAAACTTTTGTTAGTTGGTTGAATGAGAAACAGCCGGCAGGTGATAGAGTTAGTGAAGCTATGATCTGTGAAAAAGCCAGGAAAAAAGTGATTTACTGCAAAAAAAACCCTGTACAAGCACAGCGAGTGAAGAATTTAAAGCCAGCAGAGGCTGGTTTGGTAAATTCCGCAAGAGAAGTGGCATCCACAGTGTGACAAGACATGGTGAGGCTTCCAGTTCTGACAAGGCTGCTGCAGAAACCTACAAGAAAGAATTCGCAGAATTCATGAAGGTGGAAGGATACGTCGCTCAGCAAGTGTTCAACTGTGATGAAACAGGGCTCTTCTGGATGGTTATGCAGTGCAGGAAAAAACAAGTGACATTAGACAGATTTTGCACCAAAACTCAGCTTGCAGCTAAGAGGCAAAGAAGAGAGGAAACCCCTGAAGGAGATCTCCCCAATGTCCTTTTGGAGGGGGACTCTCCCTCCAAACAATAACCGCCTCCCCACCCACCTTCCCATCCTCCACGCCAGAAGTCACCTCAAGCAAGGTTAGCGTTCTCTCTCTTCATACTGTACTGTACTGTACTTTGTTTCATATTTTTGTGGTTTTAAAAAAAAATACATAAATACATGGTTCAGAACGGATTAACCATATTTACATTGAACCTTATGGGAAAATTTGATTCAGGTCGCAACCAAAATCGGTTGGCAACCAAATTCGGAGGGGTCAGAACGGATTAACCGTATTTACATTGAACCTTATGGGAAAATTTGATTCGGGTCGTGACCAATTCGGGTCGCGACCAGAGTCACGGAACGAATTAAGTTCGTGACCCGAGGTACCACTGTATAAAGTCAGGCTTGGGCGACAAGCTAGCCAGTCAATTCCTGTTGCAACCAACAGATCAACATTTGGTTGATCTGAAAAAAGCAGACCCTGCATATGTGGGAAAAACTCTAGGAAGAAAAAAAAACATGATTAACCTGTGGAAGTCAAAGATGTAGTGATAGCCACAAACTTGGATGACTTTAAAAGGGATTGGGTACATTTATGAAAAACAGGTCTCTTGAAAGCTATTGGTCTTGAAGATGCCATGTTACCTCTGAGTTTGATAACAGTATATCTCCAAATTCTCTTTGCAGAGGAACAACAATGTCAGAAGGATAGGTCTCTATCTCATGCTTGCAAACGCCCCAAAGACATCTGTTTGGGCACTGTGAGAATACTCCTTCTTTCTGTGTGATTGTTAATATTACAAATGGCTGGAAGTATTGAGAAAAGTTCTTGCTGATTCCCAGTATTTAACAGTAAGCGATGTTGACCTAAAGCTTTTTGTCTAGCTGAAAACAAGAATCAGTGCTGATATTCATTTGCTTACCTTCACTTGACAGTTGCTATGCAGAAAATAAGTACTTTGCTATATTTCTGGGAATAACAGTCTACTGCAGTGTTGTCCAAACTTGGCCACTTTAAGATGAGCCAATTCAACTGGCTGGGGAATTCTGGGAGTTGAAGTCCAGTCATCTTAAAGTGGCCAAGTTTGGACAACACTGGTCTACTGGATGCTGCAGTGGTATTGTAACAAATATTATTGTTTTACAAATGCTTGTTACAACTGAGTTATATTGAAACCAGCACTTCAAAACTACATGGAAAAAGCTGACACAAAGTACCTTGTCAAAGTAAATCCAATTCTCCTCGTGTTGCAGATATAGTAGAGATACAGTACAGGTAATCCTTGATTAATGACCACTTGTTCAGCAACTGTTTGAAGTTACAACAGCACTGAATGAATGGTACTTATGATCGGTCCTTGAAATTCCGGCCATCCCAGCGGCCCCACAGTCACATGATCACATGATCACACTTGGGTGCTTGGCAACCGGCTCACACTTACAACGGTTGCAACTTCCGCAGTCCCATGATCACCATTTGCAACCTTCCTTGCCGGCTTCCCACAAGCAAAATCAATGGGGAAGTCAGCAGAAAAGGTTGCAAGTCGCTCTGGTAACTCTCCCCTACCTGACAGCAGCCACTCCCAGCCCCACTGCGCTGACACCAGCCATCTGCACACCCTTGCATGCCCTCCCCCACTTGGCAGCAGCTACCCCAAGCCCTGCCATGCTTGCAGCCACCTGCACACCCTTACATGCCCTCCCCCACCTGGCAGCAGCTACCCCAAGCCCTGCCATGCTTGCAGCCACCTGCACACCCTTACATGCCCTCCCCCACCTGGCAGCAGCTACCCCAAGCCCTGCCATGCTTGCAGCCACCTGCACACCCTTACATGCCCTCCCCCACCTGGCAGCAGCTACCCCAAGCCCTGCCATGCTTGCAGCCACCTGCACACCCTTTCATGCCCTCCCCCACCTGGCAGCAGCTACCCCAAGCCCTGCCATGCTTGCAGCCACCTGCACACCCTTACATGCCCTCCCCCACCTGGCAGCAGCCACTTACCTGTCTGCTGGCCTGCTTGCAAACCCCTGGGACTTGCAACTTCCTGCTGGCTTCCCCGCTGACTTTGGTTGTTGGAAGCCGGCAGGAAGTTGTGAGGAGGTGCTCGCATAACGATCCAAGATCCTTGCTTAACCACGGCAATGGGGAGTCCCAGGATTGCCATCGCTAAATGATGCGGTCATGTGACGTTGTTCTTTACAACCGCATCACTTCGCGATGGAAATTCTGGTTCCAATTGCCGTAGTTAACCAAGGACTACCTGTAGAATGCACCTATCTCAGTGGTGAGTGGAACTGATCCTCGGGAGTGTTCTGTAGGGGAACGTTTGAAGTAAACTTGTCTGGACGTCTCGCATTTATTCACTGGGGTCTGTACTTTGCACTGCATATGAATATGCGTATGTGATAAGTATTAATAATAGCATCACTAAATCTGAGCAATGAATTACAAGTATCGTTTGTATATTATAAGTATAATAAAGTTGTTACAGAAGGGCAAATGATCTGATGAATGAATAGCTACCATGAGATTCCTTGTAGCTGAGTAATACCCAATCTGAGTAACAGGAGCAGATTTCTTGTTTTGTTTTTAGAAAAAAAAATAGTTTCTATATTGTAATTGGGAAATAGGTTTAATAGGGTCCTCAGCTCCTTAGACTTTTAATGTTGCAATCGTGTTTTTCATCTTCCCAGCTTTCAGGAGCGTGGCTGATGAATCATCCTCAGGCTGCTATCACAGTGGGAATGCTCCATTTTGTAGCTGGCTTCCCATCCTCTCTCCTTGCCACAGAATGAAAGTTTGATTGCTGTAGTCATTAACCTTTCAAACCGACGGCTCTGTGGCGTGCCTTCTTAAGTAGCACTTCACAGTAAATTGCGCAGACTGTCAAACATGTGCTCAACGGGCAGCCTTTTTTTCCTCCATCTTCTGGCCATTGATAAGTTTCTTGCAGTTAAAAAGGCACAAAAGGGAGGGGAGGTTTTGTATTTCTCTAGATTTCCCTCCCCCAAAGTATAGGTTAAATATTTAGGATTGGCCCAAGCTGATTCAACCCAGCCATTCCCTTATTAGCAGAGCTCCAATGGCGGTGTACTTATAGATGCGTTGCTCAGCGGGGCTGCCAGGTGGCTTCAGTCAATGCACAATATGTTCATGGGTGAGCTTTAGCAAATCCAATGAAAATCTAGGTCTCAAATATGGCAGACTTGGAGAACATTTTTGGTTAGGACATGTAGGCAATTCAATAAGATTATGGTCTGGCTTTTTAAAATAAGCTTCATAATGTAAATATGGCCCTCTTTATCTGGATAACTAGCTCGCTCCTAGCTAATTCTAATGAAAGTTGGGATATTATGAATTAGTCTGAAATGCTTGAGTGAACTGTCTCCAATATTAAGGAAATAAGAAATGGTTATTAGGAGTATCATGGACAGCATGAAGAACCAATCCATCAGTCCTCCATCAAACAAAGACTGGCTGGTCCCTTGACAAAATGGTCACCAAGTAGAAAGGCATGTGCTTTGAGCATGAGATAGAAGTAGAAGAATGACTTACGTGGTTGGCAAGGCAGGAAGGTAAGAAAATGGGAAGACAAGATGAGGAAAGCAATTTATTAGCAAAGGTGGGTCATAGGGGTTCATAGTTTGATCTCTCCTTATATTTTGAAGACGGAAAATAATGACTACAGTTTGTATTGCCATTTTCAGCAGTAGAATAGTATTGTTAGTAAAGTAATGAAGAGATAATTCCCCCCAATATTTATGCATCCTGGTATGAGTACTTAATATTACATCCTCTGGATATTAATTAAAACTCTGTATGTCAGGGTTAGGGTTAGGGTTAGGGTTAGGGTTAGGGTGCGTGCCTTTCAACCAGACTAAGCTTGAGAAGGCATCATTTGGTGTGTTTAAGCACGCGTTGATTATTTTTAGGCTATCTTTAAATAATAAGGTTTATGCAGCTCATATATACCAGTGGGTATCAACCAACAACAGGTAGATATGCTTTCACCTACTGATTTAAATGGATGGATAGACACATATATCTCAGCATTTATATAGAAGCTGAGAGGTGTGGTGTTAATTTATGATTTGCTGGTAACACAACACTCAAGGAGAGCAAGTCACACTTCTGTAAAGGAAATGGTATGGTTTTATTTTATTTTTTTTCTGCTATACAATTATGGAAGTGCAAGAACAGCCATGGCATACTGTGAATTTCACACAAAGAATTGTCACAAATACATCAGTACTTGGGATGTTTTTTATAAATGTTCATAACAAAAAGGGTGAAAAGTTGTGACCTGCAGTTAGAAGTAGTCAGATTTTTGCCCTCCAAAATGTTTCGTGGAATAATGACCTTCCAAATCAAAGGACGAATTTGTTAGTTTTTTATCTGCTGTATTAAACAACTTTTCAATGTGGAGAAGTGTTTTCCAACATGGAAAATGGAACAAAGTATATGAAAGTGATTTAACAAAAGACAAGAATTATATATGTAGAAAAATCAGATTTCATAAACCAGCATATATGTCAATATCTATCCTTGTCTACCAGAGATCAGAACAAATATTTTGTAGTGATTGCTGGAAGGTAAACTGTATACACACACGCGCGCACACATGTACACCCTCCAGTCAGTGTTGACTCCTGGTGACTGCCTGGACAAGCCCCTTCAGTTTTCTTGGCAGCATTTCAGAAGTGCTTTGCCCTTGCCTCTTTCCCAGGGTTGAGAGAGAGCAACTGTCCCAAGGTCACGCAGCTGGCTTCTGTCATCAAATCCATTGGAAGATTCTTTCCCTGGAAAATTGCACAAGGAGGTATGTCATTAACATGAGCCCTATTCTGGATGCATCCAGATGTGCTCTCTTCTGCAACAGTTATGCTTCAATCATGGAGTATATGGAGGTTTTGTCTGATGTGTCTACCACTAGTAATCTTCCTATGAGTTTCCATCGGTTCAATCATTTTTCTTACTGTACAATGTCTGTTAATGAGAAAAAGAGCAGAATAGCCACAAGATTTGGAAAGGGAGATAAGGAAAAGAAAATTCACAACTGAAACAAGAGTGGTCCACATGTTGGTAACACCACTCCTTGCTCTGTCATTTTTGTTTGTTTCACACCATAGCACCAACGTCATGCAAGATCTTCTTTTGTGGACACAGCTAGCAGAGGGTCATTCTTCTGCTCTTGGAAGCGGCTTCATGGGGGTGCTAATTAGTAAATAGTACACTCACCACAAAATTGCTGGCTTCTTGAGAAATAAAAAGCTATTTATGAGTATTTGTATCACCTCCTTCCACATCAAGGGGTACCTTCGCTGTCCCTTTGAACCAAGAGGAGAGCCCACTGGAGATTTTTGCAGATCAGCATAATCTGAACCTTGAATAGTTGGAAATCATTTAAAGCTAAGAGGAGTGAGATGCTGTAGCTTTGCTTTTCTCATCAGCCTGGGAAAGGTCTCAGTGCAAAAGTGCAAGGTGAAGTTTAAAAGTAACAAGAGCCTTTCCTTTCCTTTCCTTTCCTTTCCTTTCCTTTCCTTTCCTTTCCTTTCCTTTCCTTTCCTTTCCTTTCCTTTCCTTTCCTTTCCTTTCCTTTCCTTTCCTTTCCTTTCCTTTCCTCTCCTCTCCTCTCCTCTCCTCTCCTCTCCTCTCCTCTCCCCTCCCCTCCCCTCCCCTCCCCTCTCCTCTCCTCTCCTCTCCTCCCCTCCCCTCCCCTCCCCTCCCCTCCCCTCCCCTCTTCTTCCCCTTCCCCTTCCCTTATTCTCCTACAACTCTACCTGAATACAGTTACAGATGCATGAACTTGTAGTGAAACCAACATGACTTTTAAAATGTTTCATACTCGCGTGTTATGGGCACACCGAAAGCAGTGAAGGATAGGTCATCAACCTCCTATTGTGTTTCTTTCTGTATCTGGATAAAACAAGTGCCTAGTGCATGCAAAAGATTACCCACAGTCACAAGCATAAAACCAGCAGTTTAAAAGTGAGCTTCTTACCCAGCTTAATTTAAATGTTGGAGAAAACTGCTCATTAATTTAAAGCATGCAGGTCTGCATAAATACGAATTAGGACATGGCCAAATTCCACCAGTCGCTACTCTCAGTATTTGGGATAATGCTTTCTTGCTTCCATATGTGGAAGCCCACTGCAGTTGTGGAAGGCAGTGATTTTGTAGCACTTTCTCTTCATCTGGAAGGCACTTCAATGCATGAACGTGCCCATTAATGCCTCCTCAGTTCCCTAGTTTGCACAAATCATAACTTGCTGTGATGCCTCATTCAGGTGGCAAGCTATTATTGCTAACTAAAATTATCACTAACTCCAAATCATGGTTTGCATAAAAGTGATTTAATCAAGGAACAAACCATGCAATGGGTCACATTCCAAAACATGGGAGTGGGGCAAGACAAATAAATCACAGGAAGATAAAAACTTAGGGAGAAGGAAGAACTTAAATTATTTTTGGATTTAATTTGCATTCAGTTGCATCAAATAAAAATCTTGAGCCCAGGAGAAATAACACAATCTGTCTGCTGTTGGTGGCATGGAGTGTTATTTGTGATGGAAATTCTGAAAACATTCTCTAGCAACTATTTAAAGATGATCTGTATAAAGTCTTTTTTTTTTTTTTTTTTTTAGGGAGGAGCAATCCTGCTTCTTTTCCACATGTGCATTTTCTGAAATTATTCTCCATGTATTTAATAGTTCTCCCTTTCCATCCCAGCTTTCAGAACCTTCTGCAGACATTCTGAAGGCTGCATGGAAGTGTCAACTGTAATTTGCTTGGCATGGATGCCATGACACCTACATGGAGAAAGGGACAAAGAAGAAATCTACTTGTGGGGAAAAGGGAATGTCTGAATCCATAGACTGCTTAGGAATCACCAGACATAATCCAGAATAATACTAAATCCATTGTAGGATGTCTGTTCTAGACATATTGGCATGTTGGTAGAACTTTCAAATTCATTTTGTTGTTGTTCAGTCGTTAAGTCGTGTCCGACTCTTCGTGACCCCATGAACCATATTGTGCCAGGCCTTCCTGTCCTTCACTGCCTCCCTGAGTTTGCTCAGTTTCATGCTCATTGCTTCAGTGATGCTATCTAACCATCTCATCCTCTGCCGTCCTCTTCTCCTTTTGCCTTCAATCTTTCCCAGCATCAGGGTCTTTTCCAAAGACTCCTCTCTTCGCATTAGGTGACCAAAGTATCTGAGCTTGAGCTTCATTATCAGTCCTTCCAATGAGCAATCAGGGTTGATTTCCTTTAAGATTGACTGGTTTGACCTTCTAGCAGTCCAGGGGACTCTTAAGAGTCTTCTCCAGCACCACAGTTCAAAGGCATCAATTCTTCGGCACTCAGCCTTCTTTATGGTCCAACTCTCACAGCCATACATTACTACTGGAAAAACCATAGCTTTGACTATGCGGATCTTTGTCGGCAAGGTGATGTCTCTGCTTTTTAATATGCTATCTAGGTTTGCCATAGCTTTCCTCCCAAGGAGCAAGCGTCTTTTAATTTCATGGCTGCAGTCTCCGTCTGCGGTGATCTTGGAGCCCAAATAAATGAAGTCTGTTACTGCTTCCATTTCTACCCCTTCTATGTGCCAGGAATTGATGGGTCCAGATGCCATGATCTTAGTTTTTTTAATGTTGAGATTCAAGCCAGCTTTCGCACTCTCCTCTTTCACCCTCATCAAGTGGCTCTTTAGTTCTTCTTCACTTTCTGCCATTAGGGTGGTATCGTCTGCATATCTGAGGTTATTGATGATTCTCCCTACAATCTTAATTCCGGCTTGTGATTCTTCCAGCCTGGCATTTCTCATGATGTACTCTGCATATAGGTTAAATAAGCAGGGTGACAGTATACAGCCTTGTCGTACTCCTTTTCCTATTCTGAACCAATCGGTTGTTCCGTGACTGGTTCTAACTGTTGCTTCTTGGCCCACATACAGATTTTTCAGGAGACAGGTAAGATGGTCTGGTACCCCCATCTCTTTAAGAATTTGCCACAGTTTGTTGTGATCCACACAATCGAAGGCTTTTGCATAGTCAATGAAGCAGAAGTAGATGTTTTTCTGGAACTCTCGTGCTTTCTCCATGATCCAGCGAATGTTGGCAATTTGATCTCTAGTTCCTCTGCCTCTTCGAAACCCAGCTTGTACATCCGGTAGTTCTCGGTTCATGTACTGCTGAAGCCTAGCTTGTAGGATTTTGAGCATAACCTTGCTAGCATGTGAAATGAGTGCAATTGTGCGATAGTTTGAGCATTCTTTGGCATTGCCCTTCTTTGGAATTGGAACGTAAACTGACCTTTTCCAATCCCGTGGCCACTGTTGCGTTTTCCAAACTTGCTGGCATATTGAGTGCAGCACTTTAACAGCATCATCTTTTAGTATTTTAAATAACTCAGCTGGAATACTGTCATCTCCACTAGCTTTGTTGTTAGCAATGCTTCCTAAGGCCCACTTGACTTCACTCTCTAGGATGTCTGGCTCAAGGTCAGTGACCACACCAGCATGGACATCAGGGACATTAAGATCTTTCTTGTATAGTTCTTCTGTGTATTCTTGCCACCTCTTCTTAATCTCTTCTGCTTCTGTTAGGTCCCTGCCTTTTTTGTCCTTTATCATGCCCATCTTTGCACTAAACGTTCCTTTGATATCTCCAATTTTCTTGAAGAGATCTCTAGTCTTCCCCATTCTGTTGTTTTCCTTGATTTCTTTGCATTGTTCATTTAAGAAGGCCTTCTTATCTCTCCTTGCTATTCTCTGGAAATCTGCATTCAGTTGCTTATATCTTTCCCTTTCACCCTTGCTTTTCACATTCCTTCTTTCCACAGCTATTTGTAATGCCTCATCAGGCAGCCATTTTGCTTTCTTGCATTTCTTTTTCCTTGGGATGGTTTTAGTTGCTGCCTCCTGTACAATGTTACAGACCTCCGTCCATAGTTCTTCAGGTACTCTGTCTACCAAATCTAATCCTCTAAATCTATTCATCACCTTCACTGTGTACTCACAAGGAATATGATCTAAGTCATACCTGAGTGGTCTAGTGGTTTTCCCTACATTCTTCAATTTAAGCCTAAATTTTGCAGTAAGAAGCTCATGATCTGAGCCACAGTCAGCTCCTGGTCTTGTTTTTGCTGTCTGTATAGAGCTTCTCCATCTTTGACTGCAAAGTATGTAATCAATCTGGTTTCAGTATTGACCATCTGGTGATGTCCATGTGTAGAGTCGTCTCTTGTGTTGTTGGAAAAGAGTGTTTGCTATGACTAGCTTGTTCTCTTGACAGAATTCTGTTAGCCTTTGCCCTGCTTCATTTTGTGCTCCAAGGCCAAACTTGCCTGTTATTCCGA
This sequence comes from Python bivittatus, assembly GCF_059951505.1. Lineage (NCBI taxonomy): Eukaryota > Metazoa > Chordata > Lepidosauria > Squamata > Pythonidae > Python > Python bivittatus. The sequence continues at coordinate 13,933,111 of NW_028277124.1, read as the reverse complement.
TTACTCCTTGACTTCCTACTTTAGCATTCCAATCCCCTATGATGAAAAGGACATCTTTTTTGGTGCTAGTTCTAGAAGGTGTTGTAGGTCTTCATAGAAGCGGTCAACTTCAGCTTCTTCGGCATCAGTGGTTGGGGCATAGACTTGGATTACTGTGATGTTGAATGGTTTGCCTTGGATACGCACTGAGATCATTCTGTCGTTTTTGAGGTTGTATCCCATTACTGCCTTTCCCACTCTCTTATTGACTATGAGTGCAACTCCATTTCTTCTAAGGGTTTCTTGGCCACAGTAGTAGATATAATGGTCACCTGAATTACATTCGCCCATTCCCGTCCATTTCAATTCGCTGATTCCCAAGATGTCGACGTTCAATCTTGTCATCTCATGTTTGACCACATCCAGCTTGCCTTGGTTCATAGATCTTACATTCCAGGTACCTATACAATATTGTTCTTTACAGCATCGGACCTTCTTTTCGCTTCCAGATACATCCACAGCTGAACGTCCTTTCGGCTTTGGCCCAGCCGCTTCACTCTTTCTGGAGCTACTTGGAATTGCCCTCCGCTCTTCCCCAGTAGCATATTGGACACCTTCCGACCTGAGGGGCTCATCTTCCGGTGTCATATCTTTTAGCCTTTTGACATTGTCCATGGGGTTTTCTTGGCAAGGATACTGGAGTGGGGTGCCATTTCCTTCTCCAGTGGGCCACATTTTGTCAGAACTCTCTGTCATGACCTGTCCGTCTTGGGTGGCCCTGCACGGTATAGCTCATGGCTTCACTGAGTTATGCAAGCCCCTTCGCCACGACAAGGCAGTGATCCATGAAGGGGTAAATTCATTTAGAAGTGGAGAAAAAATGTCTTTCTACTTTGGAATTCCAACTCAGTTCAACATTTTTTTTTTTTAATTACTTCAAGAATTCTTCAATATAATGCATGCAGTGTCTTTTGGTTTTGGTATTTGACTTAAGATCCATTGGCACTTTTATTTGCAGTTGGATGTATGAATAGTTTTTAGTCCTGGGATAACATGCACAAACTGATGACAACGAAACACAAGGAGAGTAGTAATCTGGTGTGTATGAGAGAAAGGCAGTGCAAGAGTCACACGTGGTTGATTGTCAGATGGAGTAGGGTGCATCTCCCAAGACCCAAAACATGATCAGCAGACTTAATTCAGCTTGGTGTGTCACAGCTTTCTCAGGGCTAGACCTTAGACACCCTCAGCTGATTTTGACAGTTACTCAGTTGCTGATAAGAGTTATGTGTGGGTTGAAGAATTTTCTTGAATGCCTGAATTTCTCTGTAGTGCCAACCCTTTGATCTCATTAAGCATTTGCTGATTTTGCTTTCCAGGAATCTCTTGAGCCCCAGTTGAATTTTTGAGAGTAAGGCATCTATCTATTCTTGGTGCCACAGAGAATTTTATTTGTGGTGGAGATTCTGAAAACATTTTTTAGCCTCCTAGGATGTTTTAAAGGTGGTTTTAAAGGGGGGATTTGCATAGTTTGGGCTGAAATGAGAAGCAGAAACCCAACTAAAAATAAGTTATCTAAAGAAACCTTGAAAGGAGAGTATTCTAACTTAGCAGATTAAGAGCAAAGAAGAAAGTGTTCCAGAGGCAACCATGGTCACCCACGGTCACCCACATATAGATTTACAAAACATACTGTAAACTGGGTGACTACTGGATGGTTCACAGTAGCAGATTTTATTCAGTCTTTGGGATTTGTGGCTCTGGTAGATTAAGTAACATTATCAGGGTGTACCAACCTCTGTCTCAGTGTGTCAGTGGGTTTGAAAAGCACAGGTATGTGTTGTTTTTCAAATATCCATTTTATCTTCTCTGACACACCAGCCATGTATGGAATGACAAGATTCTTCCATTGACTCTGGGTCTTAGCTCTGTCTGCTGGTGTTTTTTTTTTTTTTTTTGTTGGATCTAGAAGTGGATTTAATAAAGGCCCAATTTGGATACCCACAGGCCTTAAGGGCTGTCCTCGGGTGTCTGTTTTCTTTCTTTTTGGCATCTATGGAGATGGGGATGGTTTCTGCCCTATGGTGTAATGTCCTGATAACTCCTAGTTTGTGCTGCAGGCTTGTACACCCTAAAGATCGAACATGAAAACATAAGAAGAGCAATGTAGTATATGCAGTCCAGTGCACTGAGGAGTGTTCAGCGCTCTATATTGGGGAAACCAAACAGCCGTTACACAAGAGGATGGCCCAGCACAGGAGGAGCAACAACACAGGACCAGAATCAGCAGTTTACCTTCATCTAAAGGAAAAAGGACACTCATTTGAGGACAATAATGTTCACATTTTGGACAGAGAAGATAGGTGGTTTGAGAGAGGAGTGAAGGACTCCATTTATGCCAAAGTGAAAAATCCTTCCCTCAGTAGAGGTGGAGGCCTCAGACACAACTTGTCTCCCATTTTTCATGCTGCTGTTTTGTCAGTCCCCAGGAAGATTAAGACCACTTCGCAAGTTCACCAGGGAGGCAGCACTTAACGACCCACTTGGGAATGAATGAGGGATAGGAGAAAGACATCCATATCTCAAAGACTCTACTAATCACATCTCCTATTGTTGCTTCAATGAGCCCATCATGTTAGTGAAAAACGCAGTCACCCTGGAAGGCATTTATGGGGTCCCCCCAACCAACTTTATAGACTGAAGTAGCTGCTTGGACAAGCAGCGAAACATATCAAACCAAAAGAAAAGAAGTCCAGTTCCCATGACTCAACCTCCAGATACTTCCCTTGGACAGTGACTCTTAGACTTCTGAAGAAGAGTTTGTCCAGTGTTTCAGAGACAAGAAGGAAAAAAGCTTCAACGTATATGGAAGTGAGAAATCCAACAGCCTCTTTTCCAAAGAGAAAAAGTCATGTGGTGGCAATGTTTGAGTTGCTGCTAAGAAGAACAGAGTTGGCAGTCTGCAGACCAGACATGATATCAAGGGAAGTTGGAGCAAATGATTTCCAGAAAGCACCTGAGAAGAATATCAAGAGGCTACAAGAGTTAGGCAAAAAAGTTCAGTGCACAGATGGCATTTCTATCCATTCTTCCAGCTGAAGGTCATGGCCAGAGAATAGAATGGAGGATTCTGGGGGTGAATGTCTGGCTCAAGTGATGATGTCATTGAGAAAACTTTGAATTCCTGGACCTCCTTTTAAATACAATTTATTTATTTGTTTATTCAGGAGATTTAGGGGCTGCCCCAACTCCAGAATGACTATGGAGGTCTTACACTTAAAATAGGGGGGAAAAAAACAAGAAAAAGAACCTAAGCATCCAAACTGCTGGACAATGAAACAATGTGAGATGGATGGTCACATGCCAGATGGATTCTCCCTTGGTTAAACAGCTGTTCCAAAGTGTGGTCCTTAATGAATCTATGTCTACATAGTGGGATGTATGTAATGGGATATCCCAGGATGCTGTCCTGGGCCCAGTGCTCTTCAACATGTTAATCAATAATTTAGAAAAGGGGATAGAAGGAATGTTTATCAAATTTGCAGACAACCCAGAGCTGGAGGTAATTGCTAACACCTCAGAAGGCAGGATCAAAATTAAAAGGATCTTGATAGACTTGAACACTAGGCCCTGTCCAACAAATGCTGTTCAATGGTGAGAAATGTAAGGTTCTGACTTAGGCAGGAGAAAACAGATGCCCAGGTGCAAGATAGTTGCTACCTGGCTCAGCAGTAGTACTTGTGAGAAGAATCTGGGTGTTCTGGTAAACCACAGATTAAGCATGAGCCAGCAGTGCGCTTCAGCTGCCAAAAAAGCCAGTGCAATCTTGGATTTATCAATAGATGTATAATGTCAAGATCACAGGAAGTGATGGTTCTATTCAATGCTGCAATGATTATACCATGCCTAGAATATTGTATCCATTTCTGGTTGCCACCATGGAAGACAGATGCTGAGGAACTGAAAAGAGCAAAGATGGTGAGGGGCTTGGAAACTAAATCCTATGAAGTGTGGTTAAAGGAACTTGGTTTGTTCAACCTGAAGAAGAGAAGGCTCGGGGGAGACATGATAGCAGTCATGAAGGGGTGTCCCAGGGAAGAGGGGGTGGATTTATTCTTCATAGTGCCCAAAGGTAGAACAAGAACCAATGGGTGGAAGAGGGAGGTCCAAACTTGAAATAAGGAGGAATTTCCTGAGTGTGAGACCTATTAAGCAGTGAAACAGCCTGCCTCCTGGAGTCATGGGGGATCCAACACTGGAGGTTTTCAAGCAAATATTGGACAGCCATTTGTCTGAGATGATCTGAGCATTCCAGTCCTGAGCAGGGGATTATACTAAAAGACCTCCAAGGTCCATTCCAAGCCAATGATTCTATGATAACAAGGAACATCATCCAGAAGACCTCTGAAAAAATGAAATACAGGTAGTCCTCAACTTACAACCACAATTGGGACCAGAACTTCTGTCGCTAAGCAATGTGGTCATTAAGTGAGTTGTGCCCGATTTTATGACCTTTTTGCCATGGTTGTTAAGCAAATCATGCAGTCATTAAGCGACTCCAGCTTTCCCCATTGACTTTGCTTGTTAGAAGCCCCCTGGGAAGGTCGCAAATGGCGATCACATTACCCTGGGACACTGCAACTGTCATAAATGCATGCTGGTTGCCAAGTGCCTGAATTTTGATCACATGACTGCAGGGACACTGTGAGAGTTGTTAAATGCAATGACTAGTCATAAGTCACTTTTTTCAGTGCCATCATAACTTCAAACAGTCATTAAATGAATGGTAATAAGTCAAGGACTACCTGTACCAGAAGTTCCTACCAAACTCTTTAAAATTAAAAAGAAAGAGGGAGGGAGGGAGGGAGGGAGGGAGGGAGGGAGGGAGGGAGGGAATGTGTCAGTGTCACTGTCTGATAATTGGATCAGGAGAGAATAAGCATGGAGAAAGAGAGAAAAAGGTTTTCCCAACTATGGCACAACCTGCTTTTTCTGCCCTGTCCCCATGACGTCGCTTCCTCATTCAGCCAAGCTTGAATCCCTTTATTTGTGCTGGAGTAACCTCATCTTTCCTCCTTTATACTGACACCACCCAAGGGCAGGCTCAAGTCACCACAAATGTGTTAGGTTTTGTCACCCATTTTCTTGGTGGGGAGACAAGGAATTGCAGTGATGGGCACAGACACACAGGTGAGGCAGAAGAAGAACCAGCCACAGAGATGCCAAGCTAATTTCCTGCCAATTCAAGGATGGATGGAGGGCATTTAAATCACTTCTCTCTTGCTGAACAATTCTGTATCCATGAGTTCTAAGATATCACATCAACTACTCTTAAATAATTATTTTTGGCTTATTGCCAGCAGTGCATGCACTCATTAATTCTTAAATTTGGCTGAGGCATGTGCGCAACAATAACAAGAGTTAATTCTGCTGGAAACAGCGAGGGGATTAAATTAATAGCGCTCTAACCTCACCCTCCTGATAATAACAGATAATTGAGGTTGATTTTTGTAATGGTATGCAGCATAATGGAATCAAGAACACTAATTAAAGAAAATGGGAGAAGAAAACTGGTGATGAATGGCCTATCTTTTCAAAAGCACAACATCATATGCATCACATATAATGCATATTTTGCACATGCTGGAGATAGTAATCAAAAATGGATTTTGCACTTGGAGCTGAAGTTGTCAAGAAAGTGACTTTAACATTAATACTCAAATAATCCTTAATATGGACTGTTCATAATTCTTTCCTACTGAGATTAGTGCTATATTTCAATTAATAAAATAATGAGTCTTCATTTGCTCCACAAGCCTTTTTTTTTTAAGTTCAAACTTCAATGAAATGATTGCAGTTGAAACTGTATTTGAGTTGCCAAAATGTTGCCCTCTGCAAAATGAATGCTATAATTAAGGTAACTGGATAATTCATCAGTATGATTGTTCCTAATTCGCTGTGAGTGAATCTGAAAGAGTCCGGTGGGTGGGGGAAAGGGGTAGGAGAGGAAAAAGCTTGCAATGAACCACCATCATGTTGTGTATGGAATCATAAGAATGCTAGAAAGTGATCTGCAATAAAAGCAGAATAATCCCTCCATCTGGAGATAAAAGAGAATAGATGGGTATTTAGGTGAGATGCAAAAATTGGTTTAACCCCTGATTCTTTGGGATTGCTCCTTCTTCTGCTGAGAGGCAGCTGATTAATTTGTTAGGGATTATTTAATGGTTCACAATGGAAAGAGCTATATTGTGAAGGTCATTTGGTTCTAATGTGCTGTAGGAAGAAGATACTCAACATGGCCTTTTCTCCTCTATCAACTAAAGTTAGTCCTCATTTAGTGACTGCCTTGTACAGTGACTGTCATTACAACGGTGATGAAAAAGTAACTTTGCGATCAATCCTCACATTTAGGACCTTCGCAGGTCCGTAAAGCAAAGAAAAGTTGAAGTCAAATCATAAACGCAGTCGCAGTTTCATGTAATGACCACTTCGCTTAACAACTGAGTTGCTGGTCCCAATTGTGGTCACTAAACAAGGATTACTGGTAGTAATAACATTTCTAATTAAATTGTAAGTTATCTAAAATATGAAATCAGATTAGGAATTCTTTTGATAATGTTAAAATATAGTTGTGTTTATTTTATTGATGTTAAAAGAGTTGACATTCCTCAGTGAAAAAAAAAATACTCCATAGATTGTTAAGGCATGCAATAAAGGTTTGATGCTAACCATTTGGAATTTCAGGTTTTTTTCAATTAATATGCAAAGCAAAGGCTTATACTGTTTAAACATCATAGGTGCTAACAAGTAAAAATGAGAAAAATATTCAGAATTTGCTGGTGTTGCTGTCAAAAACATAGATCTGTCATTAGATAGCTTTGAGCAACAGATTTTAAAGTACATTCACATTTGTCTTCCCCCTTTTTACTGTTAGCTTTCTATTTTTAAAAGATGAATTCCTATACTAGCTTGGAAGGTCATGATCCCATAACAGAGGCTGTGACTAGAAGCAATACCATTAGCTAGAATGAAGTGATTTTGAACTTTGATGTATTTATTTTTGTAGTACTAGTTGTATAATTAGGCTAGTTAGAGTCTTCTGTCCTTACCCTGCAGACAGGGTAAAAATAGAAACTTGGGGGACAAAAATAATGCTTAAAAACCTGCTTTATTTTTTTTTAAGTATCATAACTGCTTTGGTGATCATTTTGCTGTTTTGTGTCTCTGCTTTTATAGAAAATAGAAACCTCTGGAAAATCTAATTATTAATAAAATTCCTTAGATAGAGAATTGATATTGGGAGATAGCATTCCAGAGGAGCAACATCTGTGTGTGTCTCTGGGTGTGAAAATAAACAAGATGGCAGACAGAGTATACAAAAGGGGTAGGCTTAGATTGCGATGCCGTGTCTCCCTCTTTCCTGTGTGGACTCTTCCTTCTGCTCCCGAGTGGAAAGTGAATGAAGAGACAAGCGTTGTGAAATATAAAGCCCAAAATACTCTTGTGAATATGTTCTGTGTGATTCCAGTAGAACAGTCATTAAGTAGATGCACTATGGTACATATTTCCTGGAATTCTCAGGAAAAAAAAAATGGAATTGGATTTGGAAGCGTAGAATCATGTCCTGAGTAGGGACCAACATTCATGTAGAGCAGTGTTTCTCAATCTCAGCAACTTTAAAATGTATGGACTTCAACTCCCAGAATTCGCCAGACGGTATTGGGCAACACTTACAGTGTTTTGGGGGTGGGAGTAGGAGGAGATGGCCACACAGATGGTGAGGCTGCCCCATGTATGGGTGTGGACTTAGAAAATTTGAGTTTTGTTTCTGAAGTTTGCTGAAGGAGCTTTGAAGTTAGAAGACTGAGTTAGAGATGTTCTTCCGTTTCCCATGGGTTTTTCCTGGGGGGTGGGAAACTGAGGTTCAGTGGTGCAGTTAGAGTGGCCTTGCAGTGGACACTACAAGAAATTATATGAAGATCTTAAAAAGAGCAAGTTGGACTTCTTGAACTGGATTTTTCTCTGTCCTGTGGGAAGAGAGAGAAAGGCAGGCAGGCAAAGACACAATAAAAGCTGAATTGGTGTGACTTTTCCCTCCCCACAACTACCATGAAGCCTTAGTGAGAAAGTTTCTCAAGATGTCTGTATTTGTATTCCCCCCCCCCACCAAATAATAATTATAGTATTTTTTTACAAATGTGCCTTGGGAAGATTATTATCCTGAAAGGCAATAAATAATGGTAAGCTACATTTTACTCAAGAGATCTTCATTAAACTGATCACTGTATTGCCCCTCCTCACATTTCCTTGCTTGATTGGAACATGCAAAAGTCAGGTCAGTCATGAAATAATGTGTTTGCCGCACAGAGTAGCAAATTGGTCTAAATGATATAAATCACTTTTTCACTTAGGGAAAATGGATCTCTAACTTTAAAGCAGCAAGAGATTTTGGAATGATTACCGTCTTAAAATACTGTACATTGAAATGCTTTGATGCACCTGCGTACTGCGATGCCTGTGGGGAAAAAATGTTTCAATGTTTACTATTCCTATACCGTGATGTCTGTAAAGACAGCCCCATTCACTCTTTGATCCCATTCCTAAAGTTTGGAGAAATTTTTCCTAAGTTACATATTTCTTATTTATATTGAACAACCAAAAAACATTAAACGACTGCTAAGTTTTATTCAACCACAAGGGAGCATCAACAAAAGACCATTTTATTAGCCAAGGAACAGAAAATAGGAAGACAGGCTTTTAAATTCCTTGAAATGATTAAAATGATGGTTTGTAGGCTGTCTATATTACTGCATTTGTACTTTGGACCAGTGGCCAGTGGGCCGGTTATGTTACTGCAGTCAATCGCCCAGCTTCAGTGTAGGAAGAGAAATGCGAGGCTTACATTTCTACTTGCAGTGAGCAAGTTTTGAGTCAGGAAATAAGAGGAAACTGTGGTTGAGTAGATTCTGATTCCTTTTGCAGGCAATTGTTTCTTTTGACCCTTTGAAGCTTCTGAAAACATTGTTTGAGTTTGCAGTCCCCTGGACAGCTTGAGAATAGGTTTGTTATTCATACGCATCTTTGCAACTTTCTTTAGGAATGTCCCAGTGGGATTGTTAATGAAGAGACCTTCAAAGAGATTTACTCTCAGTTCTTCCCACAGGGAGGTGAGTCCTCTCAGATAAGTAGTCCTGTTTGCATGCACATCCAATTACCTGTCACTGCTTTAAAATTCAGCCTGAACAGGGTGGTGGTCTCGTGAATTAAGCCGCTTATCCTTTTTAATGGGTGGATGAAAATATGCTCCGGGTTTCATTCATGGGTGTCTTCTGTCCTAGCAACAGGCTAGTTGTACAAGAATACTCTGTATTTTGGTTCAGGTGTGCTCTTCATTGCATACTGCTTTCTGTGCCAAATTATCTTGAAGTGGTTAACAATAAAGCCAGGAACAGTGCATTAAAATAAAACAAAACTGTCCATTGAAGAGGAGGAGGAGGAGGAGGAGGAGGAGGAGGAGGAGGAGGAGGAGGAGGAGGAGGAGGAGGAGGAGGATTCTAATATTCATTCTGGGAAGGCTTGGCTGAAGAAATAACTTTTCAACATGCATCTAAAGGACGTAGCAGGTGCCTCCTAAATTTCAGTGGCGAGAACGTTCCAGAGAATGGACCATAGAAAAGGTCCATCCATTGGCAGCTGGACTAAGCTGCTCTAGATTCATGTTGCAAGACTTCCCCTGATGATCTGTAATGGGAAAAGCAATCTGACCGAAATTTGGGCCCGAAGTTGTTTAGGCCCTTGTAAGTGGCTTGGTAGCCAAGTGGCAGCTGATGCAATTGTTTTCACAAAAATATAATATGTGCACAGCCTGGTGCTCCAGTTAGCTACCTAATGCCTGCCTTCTGCACTAGCTTTAGGTTTTGGGTCAAGCATAAGAGATGCTTTACAGAGAGTGCATTACCGCAATCCAGGTTTGAGCTTAGCAGCTTGTGAATAACTAGAGCTAGGTTGATCATGTTCAGAAAATGATCTAGTTGGGATACAGACTGCAGCTGGCAGCAGACCCTCCTAGCCATGGAGATTAATTGGACTTCAATAAGAGGGATGACTCTAGGAGCACCCCAAATTACATAACTGTTCCTCCTGAAGTAAACCCCAATGAGAACAGGCAAATTCTCCAGTTCTTGAAACCAGGAACCAGCCAGGTCTGCATTTTTTGTGATTCACTTTATTAACCCACATCGTCCATCATTGCATCCAGATCCTGGTTCAGGACATGCAGCACCTTCGCTGATACTGATGTTATGGACAAGTAGAGATGAGCATCAACTGCATGCTTATTTTAATTACATTTTGTTTGTTTGCAGCAATTTTATACCACCCAATCAAAAGAGTTCAGGCAGTGTCCCTTAAAAGAGGAATCCCACAGTATAAATATCTTTCCCATAAAAGCATAATAAAATATTTAGTTCCAAAATCCAACGACTTGCCCAGCAGTTTCACCTAACTGTTGAAAAGCAGTGGAGATGATTTAGTGCCTTATTTACTCCACAATTGCCAGGCTGTAGGGACACCTTCACGAAATATTATCTTCGGAGACCATCCCTGCAGGAAAGAACAGAACCAGTGTAACCCAGTGACCTGAACATACAGAGATATCATACCATGAGATATCAAGCGCTTTCACAGTCTTTTTCCTGCAGGAGGTGATCTATCAGACCCTAGTCTTGATTCTTTCCCAAAGCTGGTCTTGAACCCCATCTGAACAGGATCAAGATAAGTGGTGTCTTCCAAGAATATCTTTCACTGCAAGATGCCACTTTCTCCACCAAAGAGGCCATCTTGTAACTAGGTGATACTTAACCACATCCTCTGGATCTAAAGAGGGCTTCTTAACCTGTGGACAGACGTCCTTTAAGGCTGGTGGCCCTGCACCATCACATAAAGATATGTTGACTTCTCCCTGGTCCCACCTAGGCAGCCCCCCACCCCAAAGAAAATAAGTAGAGATGGGCAATGACCAAGAGAGTACTTGGTAACCAGACACCTCACCTCATTTTGAAAGCTCAAGAGAAATAACAGAAGGAAACAAATCAAACTCATCAAAATCTCCCTACATTTTCTTAGCATAATTCTGAAGTCACAGCAGGTAATCTTGCTTGTCCTGGGGAAGATTTGGGATTCTGGCAGGGATGGGAAGAAGGACACACTTAATTGGGGATTCTCCTTTAGAGTAATTAACTGCATGCAAAGATGCTGCTATATTTTTTGCCTCTGCATTGTTTTACACAAGCTAAATAGATCAGCATTCTAGGAATGAAGAATAAAAGAATGAGAGCAAAGTATGTTGCATTTAAAAATGTGTGCAAAAGAGAATATCAAATTTGAATGTCTTACATTGCAACAGATGATAATTATAATTTAGTCATAATTTGGAAAAAACAGTGGCAATAAATGTTGTTATACTTTGTTTCTTTTTCTTTTTTTAAGAGTCTTATTAAGAAAACAACGGTAATAATGGACATACTTTTATTAGGACTCAAAAATTTCCATACCCCTCTTGCTATCAAGATTTTCTTTGTCAGGCAAGGTACTGTAGTATGAAAAGCAGGGGTTAGAAAGAAGGAAAAAAAGAAATACAACTTCAGAAGTTAAGCCAGATGTTCTAGACGCATAAATTGTAGTATTTTGGTCATCACTTCTTCTCAAAAAAGTTAAATTACGGGCTGTATTCATCCATCAGTATTCCTCATATTGGATTACTCCTACCTTTTGGAGACAAAGCGAAGTTGGCCTTCCTCTGAAAACAGAAAGTTTGAATCTGTAATGTGTCTCCTGCAGTTGACAAAGCTCATAAGCTCTCAGCAGAGAGAAATTTAAGAGTGGTTCTGTGGTTTGCTAAGAAAAAGACTGTCATGATTCTTTCCTCCCTGCTAGGCTGACTAATAAAGAATTACTCTTTCATTAATAGTAGAGATGAAATTTGGAGCTTTAAGGAAGGAGAAAAGAAATCCTACAAATCTGTTCTTATTTGGAGCCACATAATGAGAATTGGCAATGTTTTAGATAATTCCCTATAAGCTCTCGGTGGGGTTATGTAGCCATTATTTCTCTCCTACAGAATGTTACGTTAAGATAGGCAGTGAGAAATGTAGGAGGCAGTTGAAATGTATCGTTCAAAGCCTAAAGTTGATGCAAATGTATGATAGCCCACTGATCTCTGTGGGTCTCCCTTTGTTTTGTAAGCATATTGCTTTTTTTTCCCCTTCCTCCTTAACTGGCTTGACAGCTTTTCACCATCAATGGTAATTTCTGGGTCTTACATACTTCAGTACAGGGTGGATAATAGGGTAGCCAGCTTGGTGATCATGTTTCTCCTTATTATGATGGCTCCTCCTCATTCTCTTACTGAAACCAGCCAACTTTTCCCCCCCTTAAACAGTACATTTTATCAGAGGGATATGCTTGCAGTTTAGATACAGCGATATTTTGCTCACTGGGGCAATCCACTGAGATGTTCTCCCATGAAATGTTTTTCTGTCCCAGTTTTCCTGAACAAATTCATTCGGACATTCTCCTGGCTAGTTTTTCTGTACAATTCACTAAGTTATTCTGTCCGGTTCTCCTGTACAAATTCACTGAGATGTTTTCCTGTCAAATTCTGTGCAAATACACTGGGACATTTTCTTCTCCAGTTCGCCACCTGAACTGGATGGAAAGCCCTCAAGAAAGCCCACAACCAACATCCATTTTCAACACAGTGCAACAGTTCCAGGTTAGAAGGAGAGTGATACATTCATGTGCCAATTGAAAGACTTTTTTCATTTATCAAATAAGTTACAACAGAAGTATGCACGATCCTGTACATATTGACTCAGCAGTAAGCCTTATCAAGTTCCAGGGCTGTAGGCAAGATGGAGACATTGAGAAAACACACAGGAAAAATGGCCTTCACATTATTTCCCAGAAAATGACAAGGACTTTTCTGCGTTGGCTGGTGTGGGTCTTCCGGGCCGTGTTCTTGAAGTTTTGTTTCCTAACGTTTCGCCAGCACCTGTGACCGGCATCTTCAGAGTGCAGGAGCACAGACAGGAGCAGTTCTCTCTGTGCCCAGGGTGATGTGACCCTTTTGTGGGTATTTATAGAGATCTGAGGGGGGAAGGGGGATTGGGGGTGTGTGGGGGGGTTGGGTTACTGAGTGGCTGCTTGTTTTGGTGTCAGCATCTGTGTGTATCTTCCTGGGGATTAGGCAGGGTTTTTTCTTCTATTGAATTGTTAATGAGGGGCTGCTGGGGGTGATTAGCAAGTTCATTGTGTGAACTGCTCACATGTCCTGGTGGTTGAGCTGAGTTCGTTGACCTTTTGCAGGCTGTATTTTTCAGGATTGGTAGCCAGGTTTTGTTTATTTTTAGACTTTCTTCTTTTTTATTGAAACTGTGCCAGTGTTTGTGAATTTCAATGGCTTCCCGGTATAGCCTGGTATAGTGGCTGTTGGTGTTGTCCAGTATCTCTGTGTTTTCAAATAGGATTTTGTGTCCAGTGTGCTTGAGAGCATGTTCAGCTACTGCAGATTTTTCTGGTTGCTGTAGTCTGCAGTGTCTTTCGTGTTCTTTTATCCTGGTATGGATGCTGCGTTTTGTGGTCCCGATGTATACTTGCCCGCAACTGCATGGTATGCGGTATACTCCTGCGGCAGTGAGGGGATCCCTTTTGTCTTTTGCTGATTTTAGCACTTCTTGTACTTTTCTGGTGGGTCTGAAGATTGTTTGGAAATTGTGTTTTTCCATCAGTTTTCCCATGCGGTCTGTGACCCCTTCGATGTAGGGCAGAAATATTTTGTTGGCGGGTGGCTGTTTTTCTTCTTCAGTCGCATGTTGTTTTCTTGGTTTGATGGCTCTTTTTATTTCATTCTTGGAGTAGCCATTCGCTTGTAGGACCCAATTAAGGTGGTTAAGTTCAGAGTTTAGGAATTGGGTTTCGCAGATCCGATTGGCACGATCCATGGGTTTTGATAATGCCTCTTTTCTGACGTGGGTGGTGGTTGGAGTTTTTGTGTAGGTACCGGTCTGTGTGGGTGGGTTTTCTGTAGACTTTGTGTCCTAATTTGAGGTCTGGTTTGCGTATGACCAGCGTGTCTAGAAATGGAAGTTGGCCGTCCACTTCTTTTTCCATGGTGAATTGTATATCAACAGGGTGGACGCTGGTTAGGTGGTTCAGGAACTGGCAAAACATCAGAAAACAGAACTTCCAGACCATGGCCACACAGCCTGGAAGACCCACAGCAGCCATTGTATGCCAGCCGTGAAAGCCTTCGACAATACACTTTTCTGCGTGTTCAACTGGAATTGGGCTCAGCAAAAAGGAATTTTTTTTTTTTTGGTTCCAAAATTCCCAGCCTTGACTATCTTAAAACAAAAGCACCTCCACCCCCCCGCCCACAAAAAAACCCCAAACCCTAAGTAAGGTTGGATATGGCTAGTGCTTGGAAGAAAGACCAGGAGATCCAAGGGCTACAATAGATTGGAAAGTTAAGGGGAAAAAAAAGTGTGCTTGCCAGAAAAACCTCTCCATGACACTAATCATATAGCCATCCTGAAAAATGAAGGAGTCTTCACCTTTTTCCTTTTAATATAAAAACTGTGCCAGATCTGGCCAACAGGTCCTCTAGTCCACCATTTTTTTGCCTGTAGTGGGCAACATTCGCCTCGGAGGAAGACCAAACGTAGTCCGAATTCTATGGTGACCCAGCAGTTGGCTTAGAGGTGGATCACTTCATGGCTAGTAGTAAACCTTTTCTTGTCATGCATTGCCTTTCCCCCAGCATTGGAAGGCTATCCAGGTTGGTGTCGGCTTTTATGAGTCAAGTAAGAGAGATGGGATTATTCAAACAAAAGAATTGCAACAAAACCATGAAAACAGAAGACCAAATTAAAGCAATTTGTGCTTGACCTCTCTTGGTTTTTCTGACAGCTGAATGAGTTTAGGATGTTCATGGTATCCTGTTTTGTAGTTATAAGCTATCCTTATTGGTTAAAAACGTGTAAGTAAGTTAAGCATTTTCCCCCTAGAAACAGGATGAATATTTCAGGAGCCATCTTTTTTCCAGAGAAAACTTTTTGTCGTGTAGAAAGATTTGAGGGCACCCGCAGAGTCAAAAACCGAAGAAATCAGCTGCTTAAAAGGAATCATAGCTGCCATCTTGTCTTTTTTGACCCTCCCTGCAGATACCCCTGAAAGACTTGAGACCATAATTGGATAAAGAATGAACCAAACCCTCTCAACTTTGCATCGGATGTCAGCTCATGCTACCCAAATTAAACCCCAATGCAGTGCAGCAAGGGCCATTAAGACAGAGCTTCTCAAACTGTGGGTCAGGACCCCAGCAAGGCCATGAAGTGGGAAAGACTGCACATTTAAAAAAAATTAACCAGGCAAACACTGTCAAACTTTCTATGTGTTGCTCCTATTTTGCCGTGCAAGTTGGGTGTAGACAAACAAGGAGCAACTTTTGTCAGCACTGTAGGAGCCTACTAAAAACATGTTCTGGATTTGGCTCCTCGCTTGCTGGCAGAAGTGTGCAACAGGCACGGGCATTTCTGCAAAGTCTGAGAACTCCTGAAATATATATAATAATCCTGAATTATTAAACTTCCTTGCCTAACCCTAAACCTGATGCAATCATGAGTTTTAATCACAGCGGAGAGTTGCAGAAATGCATGCATCATTTTAAGGGATTGTAGGACTACAGATCTGAGAATCCCTCATTATTCCATTTTATTCCTACTAAGGGTGATGGAGAAGGCACCTGGAAGCAAGAAATTGACACACTCGGTTGCCTGGAACTAGCTTAGATGAAAAACATCAGTCTGTAATAGTTCTCCCCATTCCTGCTGGGATGTAAGACAGGCCAGTGTGTTATAAGCTTCCTCATCTAGGAGCATCAACAGGGTGGGGAGGTGTCCAAAACTGCCACCTTGTCTTTTTTTGTTTTACACCCCCTCCCCAGATGCCCCTGTCTTCATCCTCAATTTTGAGGATTCCGTTCCCAAGTCTATTTATTTATATTTCCTAAAATGACCACCTTTTCTAACTTCCAGGTAGTCTTAAGAAAACTCATCAGGGGAATAACATTGGGGGGGAAAAATCAATCACACACACACACTTTCCAGGGGGACAGTAACAAGGCCATTGAGATCATGTTGACATCTCTTTTGGCTTAAAATGTCAATGCTGCAGTATAGTTTTACAATATAACTCTATTCTCCCCTTCTTCAAGTTGTCCAAAAGTCTCCAAAGCAAGACTAAAACTTAATGGGTTCTGGTTTTAACATCTGTTCTCTAGTTCTTTTCCTTATTACAAGTTATTTGTACGATGCAGGTGTTTGCTGCCTTCTACGTGAAACCTGCTGGACTGGGCTGTTAAATGTGAATGCTAATAACATTGTAAAAATACAGTACAGTATTTCAGTTTGCTTGATCTGAATCTCTTAAGGCCCTGAGGCTGTTTTTTCCTTCCACTTGACAGAACGTTAATTGTGCAAGTACAGATCAGCTCCAATCAATTTGGATTCAGACCATTAAGTCAGTTTGAGTCAGAAAGAAAAATGCACAAAAGCCTTGGGGTGAATTAAGGGGCATTTAGTCGGATTGGAGGATTCAATTTGGATCATAAATGCAATTTGGAAACCAATTCCATCAAATGGAATTTTGAAGTCTAACTTTTACACAGCTCCAGTGTTACTGTCATTAAGGGCTAGAAAGGTTGTATTTCATGATAGGCGCCACCTTTTCCTGTCTTGGTTTATATTCCAGTGTCGTGAGAGAAACCATATTAAATAGGTCTCATTAAATGCTGAAGAACATCCTGCATCAGCTTGTTTTTAATTGTAATGGTCTTTTTAGTTTCTTGGATGTTTTGCTGGGAAACCACTGGATGTATCTGGGAAAAAAAAATCTATAAAGGATCTGGTTCAGGCTTTTTTTTTTTTTAATTGCTTGGTGAGAGCAGTCTGACCAGTAATCTGATTTTAAAAAATGCATTTCAGTGCATTTTAATGTTTTGTTTTCATTTTAGATCAGATATAAATAGGAAAGAAAAGGTCAGCATCAAATGTCCAGAGGATAGCTAGGGAAATGTTTAACTCTTGAAGGGGGTGCCCAGGTCTGGGGCTTGAGGCTACTGCTAGACAGGCAGGCAAAGGGATGGCTGGAGAAAGGGGCCTGGCCCAGCTCTAACTGGTGGGTCAGGTGCACCCCAACCTGGAACGGGACCCCCAAGCCACAATAATTCATGCACTTCCTTGGATTCCTGCAGGGCTCTCTACCTGGAGCAGCCTCTGAGGAACACTTGGAAACTGAAGCTGGTGCAAAACGCAGTGCCCTGTTTATCAGGGAATCGCAGTTTCTGCACTGGCTTCAAATAAACTTCCAGATACAACTCTAAGTGCTGGTTTCAACCTACAGAACCCCTCTATGGCTTGGCAACGAGGTACCTACTGGACTGCCTTCTCTGCATAGGAGCAGCCCCCGACTCACCCAGCATGTAGACAGCACCTGTATTTTTGTATAGACCCCCCTCAGGTAGGTGAGAAGAAGGGGGCCTCAACTCAGCAGCAGTGGCTTTTGGCTGCAACTCCCATGCTGAGAGCCCTCACTGCTGGCCTTTCTCTCCTTTCGGGGAGTGCACGGTCACCACTGCGCACATTGTACTGGGGCAGATTTCTCTTTTTCTTTTTATTTAAAGTTTTCCCTACGCTTCTTGTGGCAAACATTAAACAATTAAATTAATTACAATCAATTAAATAATAAGTAAGCTTCCCAGCATCATCTTCTGAATCCGGTGGTAAACAAATGCCATGATTTATTTGATTAAAGTAGATTTTGAGTTTTTAAATACCTGATGAAATAGAAGCTATCCATCTAAAAAACAAGATAAGAAACAAGGAAAATAGACAACATTGGGAGAAGGTTGATAACATTGGCATACTGTAGATACTATGAAGGTATTAGCATGCTGCTTTGAATATATGTTGCTGATGGACTTCAATTTCATATTGAATAGTTTTGCGTAGCAAATTCTACGTTCCTATCATGTGGTTGAAAGGGGCCAGAGGGATTCTAGTCCATGCTCCTGCTCAGTGCAGGATCTGCTACAGCCTTTCTTTGAAGACATCTAACCAAGAAGCAGCTGACCATATTGTGTGACAGTCTGTTCCACTGATAGTTCATTCAGTGAGGAAGTTCTTCCTGATGTCTACCATAAGCTTCTTCCTTGTAGTTTGGGCAATAGAGAATGCACCCACTTTCTCTTCTATGTGAGAACCTTTCAGATAGTTGAAAACTGCTATTAGATGTCATCTTTTCTGTAGGCTAAACATATCCAGATCCTTTAAATGTTCCTCATAGGGCTTGGTGTCCAGACTCTTCACCCTCTTGGTGACCCTTCACTGAACCTGGTCCAATTTGTCACTTTGTTTTTTTTTTAATGTAGTTCCCAGAATGGGATACAGGAGTCAAACTGGGTGCAATCTCAGGAGCATAAAGTTGTCCTGTGAGTGGACTCTCTGATCCTGCTAATGCACTGCATGGCTGCATTTGCTTTTTTAGCAGGTGCATCACACACAGGCTCATGGTCAACTGTCAGCCTTGCAAGGTAGTCCAGACAGGAAGCACACCCAGAAGTACTAGCTCTATTTTATTGTAAGACGACATTAACAGAATCTTGCAAGTCTGAAAGTACACTTCTACCCCATTGGCTTTACAGCCCAAGAAGGGAAGGTCCCTTCTGAGATGTTTGCCATGCCTGTATTCCTTCTGTGGGTGCAGTTATTCAGCCAACTGTGAGTCCATCTAACAGTAGGCATCTTCTAGCCCAGTGTTTCTCAACCTTAGCAACTTTAAACTGTATGGACTTCAACTCCCAGAATTCCCCAGCCTGCTCTAGCCCATATCTTACCATTTTATGAAGGGAAGGGTCATGAGGCACTCCGTTGAAAATTTTGTTCTGGTCCAGTGCACTGTATCTACAGTGTTCCCCTGATGTAGTAACTCCATTAAAGGAGATAAGATTAATCTGGCACAATTCATTGTCAACTGACAGATTTGTAGTTTTCCACATCTTCCTTCTTCCTCTTTTTGAAGATGGGAATGATGTTTGCTCTCCTCCAGTCTTCTGGGACCTTACCAGTCCACCAGAAGCTCCCAAAGGATGGTTCTGTGATCACCTCTGGTATTTCCTTTTGTATTTTTCATAGTTAAATAATTTATTTTATAAAGCACATAATAACGTATTTTGAATTCTTATAGAACAATGTTAATATTTACGTACCTTATTAAGGAGGTAATTCCTTAACACCACATTAAGGAGGTGCAAATGGACACACAGCCATGAAAGCTCACAGGATTACTTTGACCAGTTATTCTCAACCCAAAGTGATTTTGGTTGTGGGGATAAAATATGATGTATACCTGATTGAACTGCTAAAGGAGAGACAGAATATAAATATAATAAATACTTAATACATTTTATACTAAAAGATTCAAGAGATAGGCTTCTTCTGGATGTGGTCACACTATCTTAAAGGTCAAGGGCACTGCCTGGCGTTCTCTTGCATATAGCACTGATACTGGATAGCCATTTAATGTCTGTGATGGTGTCAGGCCTAGCCTAAGGAACTCCAAGAGACAATGCAAAATCAGTTGAGCTACGTTTATTAGCTACAGCCTCTAGCAAGAATCTTCCCAGACTGAAAACCCGTCTCCCAAGTCAGCCAACCACAACAGTGTGAATTCTCAGGGAGGTGCCAGTCTCATCCTCTTGTAGTTCCCATGCTCCATTGGCGAGCTAAGAAAATGTTATCTCCTGAGCCTGGCCTTCATAATTCCATTCTATCACAGATGGGCAGATTTTTAGCTTTGGATGATAAACCAGTTGTGCAATTACATGAAGTGAAACATGTTGGTATCCTCAAAATTGAACTATTGTCATTCACTCTTCGTGGAGTATTTTTGAAGATAGTTCAGAAATTGCAGCTAGCTTAGAAGGTATCACTCCCATCCCCTAAAATGAAAGGATACTTTCTCCCCACTGTTTTCTGATCCCAGTGGAAGATTCTCACTGTGGTTTCTAATTACTTAACATAGCTTAGGCCTAAGTTACTTGTAGGATATCATTTTCTCTCACCTTCTGCTTATACCCTCAGGTCTTCAAGGTGGCGTTTTTTTGTCATGGATACTGACAAAGGAATGAAGTGCCCAGGGAACTTAGTATAACTTTGGTGAAGGCTAGGAGGGCTCAAAAGTTGTATTGTATAAGCCTCCCAGGGCAATGTGGAGTGGTGGCATGTATCTTTTTGGAAGGAAGGAAGGAAGGAAGGAAGGAAGGAAGGAAGGAAGGAAGGAAGGAAGGAAGGAAGGAAGGAAGGAAGGAAGGAAGGAAGGAAGGAAGGAAGGAAGGAAGGAAGGAAGGAAGTTTGATTTAGCCAACAAGAGTATTAAAATTCATTGAATTAAATGGGATATTTAACCATAACGTTTTTCATTAACCATCTTCTGGACATAAAAGTATGATTCTTTCGCTAAATTGTGGCCGTTCTTATTAAACTATTTTTATTTAGATAATTAGGAGCAATGTTTCTTGTCTAGGCCCTGAATGACACTTCTTATAACAATTTGATGGGTCTTCAAAGAACAATGAGCTTTAAAAAATGACAGTGGCATTGTCTTCCTTCTCAACTTGAATACTGAAATAATAACCTGGAATAGTAGATATGTAGCACAGAATAACATGTGCAAATGTAGCCATGCATGGTTTGTCCCAATCATTCCGCTGACATGACTTGATTTCTATGCAAATATAAATGGAGACTCTACTGTGTAATTTAGTTAATTTTCCAGTTCCGTAAACAATAACTGGATTTTAACACCATCTGTGATACCTGTGGTTGAAGTCATGCAAAGTATAGGAATGAAGATCACTTTTTATAAGTAATTACTTAATAATAATCAAATAATAACTTTACCTCCCCCTCAAAAAAATAATAATAGAGATATAGAAAAGACTGAATGTGGTTCTTTAAAGTATTAACTTTTAATATGTAATTAATAAGGATCAATCTTGTTTAATTCCAGATTCCACAACATATGCACATTTTCTGTTCAATGCATTTGACACAGATCATAATGGATGTGTGAGTTTTGAGGTAAGGTTGTTTTATTTCTGTTCTATATATGGTCCAAAGTCTTGACTAGCTACATTAAAAGGTTATGTGCTTACATAGCTATGTTGCTCATAAGCAGCTATATTAGGTTAACAGAATTCTTGTTATTAATATTATTATTAAGTAGTACAGTATTTGAGAAAATACAAGTCCTGATTTTCTAGCTCTCCGCACCTTATTCCCTTATTCAGTCAACATTCTCCCTTAATTCCTTCTCCAATCAACATTCCCCCAACAGAAGAGGGATTGAAATAATTTTAATACAATGAGGAAACATTCAATTAGGGAAGGAAAAGAGGGCCTCTTTTTAAATCAACCAGGTATTTAATTTCAGCTTTCATTATCTTCCAGTTAACGTGTTGTCCTTGTTAATTCCTTCTTGTTTTAAGAGCTAAATGAAAGAAAATTGTTTCTCCTGAGTTCTTAACCCTCAACTTAAAGTCCATACAGCACTGAAAAGTCTGTTGGTCTTCTCCAATTCCAGATACTCCTCTGCAATAAGGTGATGTGATTGTTCTGAGACATCCTTCTTTATTTAGTATATTTTATTTATTTAATCGTATTTGTCAGCCACCCTAATCAGTGAAGACTTGGAAGTTTACAACAAAGCAAACAAAAGATCCACAAACAATACTACAGAATGATCTAGCTACAATGGTTGCCCACAAAGCCAAAGGTGTGTTAGAACAGAAGGAGCCTTGCAGGCACAGCCATGTGTACCTTTGGAATGTGGGGCCACCACAGATAGGGCCTGCTGCTTAATCCACCCCTTGCAGTTTATGATGACTCTCAGTGAGGCATCTCTTAATCTTTGGATTGCATAGGCAGGTTCAATCCAGGCACAAGTAGTGCCTGATGGATAAGTATGATTTTTATGGATGCAGGAAGTGGTATCAATTTAAAGGCCCTGTTGGAATGAGTGGGAAAATATGAAAAATATGAGGCAGTAAAATTAAGTGACCCCACAAAGTAATATTTAAATATATTGCTCATTAGATCTCCAGATGCTATAGAAAAGAAAATAATGTCTCCCAGAGCTTAGCAGAACCTCTGCTGTCTCAACTATCTGAGGCTCAAAAGGCAATGTCCTATCAATTTTTGTAATCAGTCATTTTCCTTAAAAAGGTTAGGTGAACTCAAAAAAGATCTTCCTTGAGTCCACCTTGATTCCTAATGGCTTCATGGACAGGTCCCTGAATGTTCGTCGACTGCTTTAGAAGCATGGTTTTCTAATATCTTTTTCCATGATGCTTTTTAGATTTTTAGATTTCCTAGCCAAGCCTACAGTGATGCTATTTCTTGTGGCCTCCCATTCAAGTACTAACCAGGTCTGACCCCACTTATCTTTCTGAGGTTAACCAAAGCTAAGTGTTGTCAGACCTGATTAATAAGTGAATGGGAAACTACAATAAATCTCACCTAGCTGGCCAAAATAAAGATCCCTTTTAGTCAAACTCACCTCATGGATAGATCCACCCAGCTTTCCCTAATAGCCCCACATTCAGAAGTGAAGAGTACAGGTAGTCTTTGTTTAGCAACTGTCCCATTTAGCAACTGTTTGCAGTTACGACAGTAATGAAAAAGTAACTATATGACCAATCCTCGCATTTATGACCTTTGCAGCTCTGTAAAGCAAAGGAAAGCTGAAGTAATATCATAAGCACAGTGCTTATGATATTACTTAGCCACTGCTTTACTTAGCAATGGAGTTGCTGGTCCCAACTGTGGTTGCTAAATGAGGACTACCTGTTGTATTGCCAGGTTCCAGGCAGTCGGTTCTTTTAGTATCCAGAGACCATAAATATGCCAGTAAGTAAGGAGATTTTAAGCTTTATTTTTAACTTTAGCAGGCAGATTAAACAGAAACACAGAAGTATAGCATACCAAGCAAGATGATAACAAATCTCCCTTCTGTCAGATTCAGCCAGCAGGGCATGGCTGCTGTCCAGTTTCACTGCCCCTAGTCAATTTCACCGCCCCAAGCGCAGGCAGCAGAAAAGAGGAAGTTGGGAGAACCGCAAGTTAATGGCCTGCAAGTGGCAGCAATTGACTCAGGGCAGGAGCGGATACTTCGTAACAAAGCTGGCTTCCCTCGAGCACTGCAGGCAATGCAAACCGCAGCGGCTCGGAAGTGCAGCGATTGGCAAGCAATTAAGGATCTCCAGTTTAGCCTGCAGAAGAAAAGCCCAACGAACTCAACAACCCCACAAACAAAGGACAGTAATCCGGGAGACAAAGAAACACGGCTGAATCTGCCATTTGGCCAAGGGGGAGAATACCGTGGGCAAACCAGTAATCCAGGCAATGGGGGGAAGGGCAGGAAAAGGGGTAACTCCGGGTCAAGGAGGGAACCCTATAAAACCGGTGTATGTAACTGCACCAAGCCAACCCTGGCTTTGCTTGTAACCACCTGCATTACGCCTGAGTAAACTTCTTTGACTGAACCTGTGTTTCGCGAGAGTTTCATTCGGCGCTGAATGTGGTAACTCTTACACCTTCAGCTGTTGGGAGCCTCAGTGGAACAACAGCAGAGAGACCCTAAGATGGCCAATTCACACAGCACCCAGCCTCAGGTCTGTGTCAAAGCTCAAGGATCAATATCAGGATTTTTATCCCTATTTTGCACCAGACCATGTGTTAAGAGGTTGATTGTCTACACCTGGTACCAAAACTGATAACCTTGTTTGCGTGACACCACAAGCTTGTCTTTGGCTAGATGGTCCACCTATTCATCATGCAAATTGACAGCCTCTGGGATGTAGACCAAGTGTCTGGATACATGAGCAAGTGCCAACTTGGAGTCCTCCCTGATACACTACAGCTGTGCTAAGATTATCTTTATCTGTTAGCAGAAGTGGAAAACAAGCAGGTCCATGACTCAGAATGAACTCTAATTTTCTAGAATCTTCTTAATATGAAGGAGAAATTAAAAGATGTCACTACACTTCCTCAAAATACAATGTTCTTCTACAATGTCACTACACCTGCATTGCTGTACTTTATCAATCTTTTACATACCAGCATTTTTTTGTTAGAATCCTTCTTCTTTCAGTGGTTGGAGGAGAGATATAGACTGAGACAATGTACGTGGAGCTTCAGGGTTGTGCACAGCTAAAGAGTAGGAGTACACTCCAAAAGTGGATCAGGCCAGATCCTCAAGTTTTGAAATTTTTAAAAATTCTGAAGAATGAAACCATGCCTTAGCTGTCCTGATAGCTTAAGGTACCCATTTTCTCCTTAACCCGAACTTCAAAAAATCAAATTAATATGGGGCATCCCCTTTGGTTTTCCCACTATGGAGATTCTGAGGGTATGTCAAAGGGGAGCTGGCAAGGCAGATGCGATCCACAACCTTTTTGCACACCTGATTTGGTATGGTCCAGAAAGAGCTATGAATTAAAGCAGGAAAAGCAGCAAACACCGTTCCTCCTTCTTCCTTCCTGCTCTGTTGCTACATTTCTGTGTTGGTTTTAGATTGTGCTATGGGGTTGTGATTGAAAGAAAGATGCTCAGAACCCAGGCCTCTTTGTTTCAGATAACATCACTACTGTGATGAGTAGGTAGGACAATGTGTTAAACCTGTTGAAAACAATGGAAGTGATGCTCACTTTTGTGTTGTGAATTTCAGCTGAAATGTTCCAAATTCCTTGTACTGCACTTAAGGCTAATTTGAACAGAATGTCTCTCTGAACTCAGACCAATTTGCAGTCTATCTCTGGCTTTTTGTGAAGTCTCACATCAAAGGAAGCCTGGAAAAACATGTAATATTGGCCAAGGATCAGAAAGATGGGTGGTCTTTGTTTATCCTTTTAGCACACCACACCTTTATTCTCTAATCCCAGAGCAGCAGAGAGAAAGAAAATACAATGGCTACTAAAGTTGCCCAAGATTCCCTCCTAATCTTTTCTGTGTCAGTTTCCTTGGGAGTAGGAGTTGCTTCTTACCTTGTTGACACAGCTCAAGGGTATTGTAATGCTTACAAATATTGTGCAGGGAGAGAGAGGTTTCCGAAAGGTGTACAGATCTGGAAAGTCATGGATGACACCAAATATATTCACAGGCCAAGTCTTTTTAGATGCAGACTGCTGATTTCAACCACCCTAGGAATGAGCTCTCAGTGCAGGGCAGGGAAGTGGAGTGATTAAGCTATTGGACCAGGACCAAAGAGGGAAAAATTCAAGTCTGTCATCAGCTGTAGAAACTGGCTTGGTGACGCTGGAATTGCCACAGCTTAAGCTCAGCTTAACCCACAGGATGGTTATTATGGAAATAAAATCAGGCATGATCATCATGAAAGCTGCCTTAAAGTCCTGGGAAAAACTCAGGATGTAAACTGAACAAAGAAACCTCGCAAACAAAATAAAAATGGAGAGGCGGGGGCTGAAGCCTTCAAAAGTTAGTGAAACACTTGAATGCATCCTGAGGCCTTTGTAATCCTGATGTATTTATTTGTCAGTATTTGCATATTCATTGTTTACACTTTTTTAATGGACGTAGGCATAGAATAGTCTGCAAATGATTAAATATGCCTTTATTTATATATTTATGTAGTAGTTCATATGTGCTTAAAGATAAAGCAGATTGGCCACCAAAGGGATTTTTTTTAATATGGTAAAAATTCCAATTCTTCATGATTATCTTACATTCTGGATAATTCTTGCAGTGACGGTCCACTGCCTGGAACAACAGTTTTAAATGTTCACCGGATCTCTTCATTGAATCAGTGGGATTGAAAAATTCTTAACATGGAAACAATTTATTTAGGTCTATTTATTATGTGATATTCTGCTTTTTCTTTAAGCTCAGAACTTCTCCTGTGCTTCTAGCAGTACTCCAGCTTGGCTTAATTCTGTCAATGCATTTCTCGTTTTTCTTTTCTCAGTCCAAAAAAATATAATAAAAAGAATATTTAAAATACCTACAGTGCAATAACATTTAAATTAAATGGTATGTTACCTTTCACTAGATAACATGATCTATTCACAGGCAATTGAGTTATATGCCAGTGATTTTAGAATACAGTAAAAGATAAGGATGTGTTTAAACCATCTGATGGTAGGAATAATACTTGATCGTACAAATTATAGTCAAGGTTGACTGCTGTGTCTTTCTTTAAGCTTGACCTCCTCAACTTTGGCATGATCCTGGTTGAGGTGCTCCTGACAGATGCTGTAGGCATGGCCATCCATGCTCCAGATCACATTTGGTCCTACAAATCTGGATCACTGCACAGGCTTAATACAAATAGTGTTTGCAATAAAATACATTTTGAGAAATCAATGCAGTCTAGTGGAAGGACAAATAAAATCCCAAAGGATGCTGTGAAATGCCTGTCTGCATACACTGTTTGGAAGAAGAAAAAAAAAAGAATGACCTTTTACTTGGTCTTTGTAATTAACTTTTGTTTGTTGTAACATGCAAGTAACTTCCTGATCTTATTTATTTGTTGATTACATTGATTTCTAGATTACCTCCTAGGAAGCTACAATCCTCCTGGGACAAAACTTTTATATTACTGAATTAATTGAATTCAGTGTTTGTATGCTACGGCAATAAGGCAGAAGGAGACAGTCAATCAGATATATTACCTGCTCTGTTCCAGATCGCCATTAATGGTGGCTTGTACTACTATTAAAACTGTTGCCTTTGGCCATTCCACTATAATAAAAACAATTACTCATGAAATGTAAGCTGGGTTGGTCCATGGCTGCTTGGTCTTTTAGCTTAAGATAGTGTGATCTGTGAGATTGTTGATTTCACTGCTCAGTGGAGTTCAATGATAAATAGTAAGTCATCTGACTTTCATCCAATTGAAGTGGAGCATTTTCCATTTCTGTTTACCATAATAAGCAAGATCCAACTGGTTAATGGGTTTTTCAAGATTCCGTTGAGTTCAATGGGAGAGTTGTAAGGGCTGTTACCTTCAAAGTTTTTTCTGTTTCCATGAAGCTAACAAGGAAGGTAACAAGGCTGTTCTGAGGACTCAGATGTCACATGAGAGACTTGTTATTCAATCAATCAATCAATCAATCAATCAACTGGGTTTATTTTGTTTTTCCTGCTGCCAAAATGCAGTTCTTCTGCCAAGTTAACCTAAAACAATAGAAACCTTCGTTTTCTGTGTTGCCATTTGTTTTTGTTTTTTTTTCTAGGATTTCGTTATGGGCCTTTCAATTTTGCTTCGAGGGACAGTGCAGGAAAAACTCAATTGGGCTTTTAATTTGTATGATATAAATAAAGATGGCTATATAACAAAAGAGGTAAGGAGTCCAATTCAAGGCTAACTACACACTTATTATTTTCACATGCAGATACATCATGATCGCTAGATTCAGAAATGCAGCATTTTTTTAAAGTTTTGCCACTCAGTTGGGATTGCTCCTCCATATTTTTAGTTTCCTACTTTCTCATACACTTACAGACTATATCAAAGCTACTAAAGCTACTATATCAACAGCTATTAAAGCTGTTTCTAGATGGGATTAACTTTTTTCTGTGCATTAAGTTTGTATGTTGCAGGTTTTATGTATATATGCTGCAGGCATTATAGCAAATCTGTAAGTACAAACAAGTCATCTTGTTTGACAGATAAAACTGTAAGTTCCCAAAATTTGGCTTTGGTGCTTATGGATTCCACTAAAAATTGTAGAGCTCCTCCTGCTCCTCCATGAATCACTGAATTGCCTAATCATGAGACAAGCCTGTTATCCAGGTAGTTGAAATTTTTGTTCCAACCTCCTGGTTCTTCTTGACCATTTCTCAAGATAGCAATAGAAAGGCTCCAGTGAGATATTGAAGAAATATGAATTTTGGATCACATCAATCCTTCTGTTAACCTAGAGGTATCGGGTTTGTTCTTAGATGTCACTGAATAGTTTTAAAACAAACTTCACATTTGGGAAGATTCTCAGTTCTAGTTGAGCAGGGTGTCTATTTTGCAGAAGTGCATCTGCCAGCCAGAGTCATGAGAGAGAGCTTGTGAATCCTTTACAGCTACCCAGAGTTTTTTTTTCTTCCTAGCATTTTCCCCACAGGTGCAGGGTCTGCCTTTTTTTTTTTTTTGGATCATCCAAATGTTGATCAGTTGATTGTGACAGGAATTGACCGACCAGCTTGTCGCGGGAGCTTGATGTTGGCTGAAAGAGAGGGACTGGTCCAAAGTCACCCAGCCAGTTTTCATGCCTAAGACGGGACTAGAACTCACCGTTTCCCAGTTCCTAGCCTGGTGCCTTAACCACTAAACCAAACTGACTCTCCTTTACAGCTACCCAGAGTCTTTACCAATAATATGATCTGAGGTTCATGTGAGTCCAAAAAATTCTGATTAAACAACCTACCCTGTCCTCTCTTCACAGAATACATTTAGCCTTCATGATCCTTGCTGGAAAATGTATGAGAAGCTTTACTTTCACTAATTGATGGCATTTCCTTCAGCCACAGTGATTTCAACCAAATGTTTCTTGTACCTGTTGATCAATCCTGCGAATCGTCTTGGAGATAGCTTGACTTATTTTCTTTACAGAACTGCTTCAATTCAGTTTAGGGGCTGTCTTGTAGAAAATGCTTGGTTCAAGTCCTGCCACAACATTTTAATGGGGTTAAGATCAGAGTTTAACTTGACATTCCAAAATGTAAAATTTCTTCTCCTTCAACCATTCTGTGGTAGATTTACTTGAGTGTTGAGGATCACTGTCATGTTGCATCACCCACATTTAAGTTTCAGCTCATGGACAAACATCCTTCAAGATATCCTGTAAAACTTGTTTGTTGTTCCCGCAAGGATTGCAAGTTGCCTGGGTCCTGGGGCTTTAAAGCAATCTCAAACCATGACACTCCCCCTACCATACTTTATGGTTGGGATGAGGTTGTTTGAATGCAATACTTCAACTTCTCTAAAATACCCTTTCTCATCAATGCCAAAAAAAAAAAAAGATTGACTCCTTTATCCACAGATTATTCCAATAGCTTGCTGGACCATCCAAATAGTCCCTGGCAAACTTGAGATGAGTGGCAGAGTGTTTTCTGGAGAGCACCGTTTTTCTCACTGGTATCCTTCCACGCAGACTTGCTCAGTGTTTTCCTTACAGTGGACTCCTGAACACTGACAGCAGCAGCAACAGCTGGGTGCAGCATTGCAATCAAAGGTCCATCTTGTCTGTATGTGAAGCAATGTCTTGCGCATGTATAAAAGAAGTGGAACTTGTATTGTGATGCCACATCTGCCATCTTGCCTGTTTTGACCCTCCCCGGCAGACTCCAGCGGAACAAAGTTTGTGAATGGTGGTTTAATGTGTCCAACAAAAACATGCCACGTGTATACTATTTTGGATGGTTTGTTCAGTCAGAATCTATTAATAGGATTTAGTTGAAACTTTGATCACATGGTTATGTCACCTTATTGCAGGATTTTAGAGAGCTCTAAAGAGTTCAGAAATTTTCAATCACCACTGCCTACATTTTTCAATACATTTATGTCAGTTCACTCTAATGTGTGAGACGGATGGCTATATAAATGTGATGTATAAATAAAGTAAATAAAAATAAATAATGTGTTATTTATCCCTGCCAGGAAATGCTTGATATAATGAAGGCTATATATGATATGATGGGGAAATGCACTTATCCTGTTCTTAGAGAGGATGCCCCAAGACAACATGTGGAAACATTTTTTCAGGTAGGATTCACCTAAATACTTTAGCATTTCTTTAATGGTTTGCATTATGATGGTTATGAAATTTACTACTATTATGCTGTTTGTAGATACAAATCAGCTATTAATCTCCCAGATCTATTTATGAGTCTTTTTAAGCTGCTTTAGTGGTACCACTTTCATGCTAGATTCTATTTTTCTCATATGTACCACCTTCCACTTGAAAAGTATGTCTTTTGTCTACAGTAAGGAAACAAAATGAAGTAAAATAAAATCAAGAAGTTAACTGTGGAGTCAAAGCACACTGCTTTAGTTGGAACCTTAGCATCCACAGATATTCTTTAAAAAATAAGGCAGTAATGGACATAAAGTATTGTGGACAAGAGTTTAAAGTCACTTATGCAGACCTTTTATTTTTGGCAGAAAATGGACAAGAACAAAGATGGTGTAGTGACCATAGATGAATTCATTGAAAGCTGCCAAAAAGTAAGTATTTTACCGGTGAGTGACTTGCACACCACAGGGAAGTGTTAAAGCCCTGCACAAACTCTTTCTGTACTCTAGATCATTCCCAACAAATGACTGTTCAGCCCCTGCTTGAAAATGAAAAGGAAGAGATTGTGCTGTAGGTCACCAACTTTTATTTCACTTTGGAGTCACACATTTTATTAACATTTTAGCTTCTGAAGGCCACTGGAAGAATGTGGGTGGGTGATGCAGGGATAACATCAGAGCAGGTAAATGAAATTTATACCCCATGTCCCCCAGGTTTTAGTTTGGCTTTCTAGAGTTTAATACATGAAAAGAACAGCACAATTGCAATTTGCTATTTTGCTGCCCAATTTCAGCAAATCTTGGAGATTCTAGGGACACAAACATCATTCTGGATGCAAAGTGCTTGTTTTATATAGGCAGGTGATTCATCCCAGTGTTGTAGTGCTCTTTAGATATTTTTACCTTCACTAGTATTATTGATTGGTTGATACACAACTATTACTGCAGGTCTTGTTTCTGTCACCAAGTTCCATCTCTTAATTACAAGCATTGTCGGCCATATTAATCGGAAATATTACATTCCAATGCATGAGTGTCGTATGGCCATATCGAGGTGGGGGTGGGGGACTGAAATGCTTACACAGCCCACTACTGATGGCTTGTCAACCAGACCATCTTAATGTTCCTCTAGTTATATTCATCTATATCTCCAGAAATCAACAGGAGGGTTGCTGTTTGATGGGCAGCAGGGACCGTCAAAGAATGGAAGGATGGACCTTGGATTATAGCATGCAGTTCTATTTCAGCTACATTTGATTTTAGGAGATCAGCTAGATTAGATAGATGATAGATAGATAATGACAGATAGATGATAGTTATAGATGATAGATAGACAATAGATATAGGTAGACAGATGATAGAGACAGATGATAGATATAATGGGTTCAGCTTAAAAGAGATGTTCATTATCTCTATAACTGTGCATTGGTGTTGTTAAGAATTTGGTTTCAAATATCTTTTCCTGATAATGAGAGCTTGTATGTTTTTCCTGTAGGATGAAAACATAATGCGTTCCATGCAACTCTTTGAAAATGTAATTTAACCTCATGCAGCTCTCCCTTCAATCAGTGGAGAATATGAACAATTCTGCAGCAACACACCTATAAATGTTGCCACTTATGAAACAGGATTGTCAGCTTTTACACTGAGATGTCTATAATGCAAATAAGCTTTGCTTAATTAAAGCCTACCTTCTGAGACTGTATTTTTCCACTAGCTGAGGTAAAGCAAAGTCATTAAACAATGCTCTCATAGTTGTTTTTAAAATGTCATTTGATTCATAGAACAATCCAAAGAAAACAGCAATAGGGAAAATGCATTATTGTCATTCCAACTTTGATAGCAGAGGTCTTAGAGTGGTGGAAAAGGGCAATCTGTTTGTTAGATGAGTTTCTACAATATCAACTGTTTAATTCCACACTCCCTATTGTATGAAGATCATCCTACATAATTCTCAACTGAAGATTATTTTTGACAATGACATTTTAAGCAGAATCCACCCATGTGTGGCTGGAAGCTTCATGCAGCCTATTAGCATTCTCATATGCTGACTTCATATTGGGTCACTGTGAGAAATGGGACAACTTAAATGCAGCCAGGCTCTCCCCATGAAACCAAACCCTTCTGTCTCCATAATAAACTTCATACAGAGTCTTCCCTTGTTTATCCTGAGGGGATTATCAGATTCCTTGCCACTACTCTTTTAAATTCATGGTCTACACATTTTATAGCAGAATATTCTTTTTATAGAAAAAAAGGTTTACATTATTTAACCATTGCCTGTGATAAATTTATTCTATTGACAAGACTACTGGTATAGTGAACATTGAGGCAGCAGTTTACATAAAAGCTTAGGCTTCCAAATCAAAGGTAAAAATTAGTTGATACTACCGGTTCTTGATTGGAATAAAGATGAAGCCAGAATAGGGAACCAGCAAGAGAGTTGATAGGGAACCAGCAAGAGAGTTCATTCAGATCCCCAGTAGATACCACTCAAAATATGGGACAGGACACAATTATAACAATCTAGCATCATGCATATGAGAGATTTTTTTTCCTCTTGTTTCAAAGCCCAAGTAAGATGGGAAGTTTATTAGCGTAACAATTTAGAAGCAACTGTAGATTTTTCAGGAGCTACAACTGCTAGGATTCATAGTGTGAAAAGCAGAAAGAGAATGTTCTGTGAACGATAGAAAATTGACAGAAAAATGATGTGAATAAAATTAAGAGTAAACTTGCCTCAGCCTTTAAAACTGACCAGGGAAAAAATACAAGTGCACAGTATCTGAGATGAGAGAGGTAGAAGTTGGCTTTCCCCTTTCCTTAAAAAAAAAAGGGGGGGGAGACAGGATGGACTGTAGCCAACAAAAATTCCTAATTCTCAAGGTAGTCAAAATATTATTAAATTACTGTCTGGCTAGATGCCTATAACTACTGATAGAAGAACTATGCCAGCATTAATCGTGACATTTCTGCACTGAAGATCCAGAGAGCTTATAGATGTACAAGAATGCTGCAAACTGTTGTAGCTTTTTTTCTTTCTTTCTTCAAAAATGACATCTATTCTGGTGCAAGAGGGCCTAGAGAGTCAAGCTGAAATTTGCTCTATCACCACCACTATAGGAGTAAGAGTAGTACAATACATGTACATCTGA
This sequence comes from Python bivittatus, assembly GCF_059951505.1. NCBI lineage: Eukaryota > Metazoa > Chordata > Lepidosauria > Squamata > Pythonidae > Python > Python bivittatus. Next base: position 13,900,055 of record NW_028277124.1, on the reverse strand, counting down.
AATTTGTTGTAGAATGTTCATGAAAATTAAATGTGCACATTTTATAATAAAAACGAAGACACGAAAGGTCTGGTTTTTTTTAATGGACTTGTGGGAAGTATTTGTTATATAAAGTTTAATACTTGAAGGCTATAGTGTAATTAACGATCTTTCTTTAATACTTGAAATCTCTGTTTGATAGAGACCTAAGTATTCTGAGCATTGAATACTGACTCAATGGAAGTATTGACTCCATTACTGACTCGGGGAGAAAAAAAGTCTTCATCTCAACAGAACAAACTATGTATGTTTTCCAATCTAAAACCCAAACGAGGTCTTTCCTTAAGAAACAGTATAAAAATAAAATGGTCTCTGTGGCTTTAATAAATATATCAATCAAGAAACAATCCCTTCAAGCTTTAGTAATTTCAAGTCTTTTTAAGATAGGAAGTTTTAGAACCTTAACCTGCACTGAAAAAATTAGTGTCCTCACCCATCATCACCTAAATTTAGTAAAAATCAAATTGCACATAGGTTTCAGTAAGTGTTAAATCTAGCAAGTAAAGTATGCACATTTTCTTTTGAATTACTATTTCATAATAATTTTAACAAACCAGACACATTGGACTGGACTTCCTGCAAAAGGACTAAAACAAAGACAACACCATTTCTAAGCATTTTTCATAATTAAATATCCAAAACACATTTATTCTTAACATTTTAAATATTAATCACTTCTTTCCCTGAAAGATTATAAACCAACACATCATAGAAAAATAAGTAACACCATACAGTTCCAAGGCAGGGTTCTTCATCACATTCTTTAGGAAGAAATTGAAGAATAAGTTGGAATTTTTGCCTTTATAATAGTCAGACTTTCCTGTTGATAAAATGGGAATTGATAATGGTAAATAGGTTTGCACTGAAGTACATCTTACGTGCAACCAAATTCCCTCTTCCCCTGAAAACAAATTATTTCTAATTTGGAACCCTTTCGGTCTTCCCATAAAAATCTGTTGGGGGGCATGTACCGGGAACATAGAGATGGAATTCCAGATATAACATCATATACAGGTAGTCCTCAAGTTACCACAGCAACTGGGACCGGAATTTCTGTTGCTAAGGATGAGGTTGTAAAGTGCGATATCACGTGACCACATCGCTTAGCAACAGCAATCCTGCCACTCCCCGTTGCCATCACTAAGCAAGAATCGTGGGTCATTAAGCGAGCACCTCCTCACAACTTCCTGCCAGCTTCCAACAACCAAAGTCAGTGGAGAAGCCAGCAGGAGGTTGCAAGTCCCAGGTGGCTCACAAGCAGGTTGGCAAGCAGGTAAGTGGCTGCTGCTGAGTGAGGGAGGGAGTGAGGGGGTGCGTGAGTGTGGGGGAGGCGCAGTGAGAACGCAGTGGGGCTTACAGTGGCTGCTGCCGGGTGGGAGAGGGTGCACGAGTGGCTGGGCAGGGTATCTGAGTGGCTGGGGAGAGTGCAGGAGTGGTGGGGAGGCGTGCGGCGTGAAAACAAAGCAGGCTTAGGTCACTGTTGCTGGGTGGGGGAGGGTGCGCAAGGGTGCACGAGTGGCCAGAGGCATGGTGTGAGTGCAGTGAGGCTTGGGGAGAGTATGCAGGTGGCCAGTGAGGCATGGCACAAGCCCAGAGGAGTTGGGGAAGCACAGGTTGGGGAGACTTACCCAAGCAACTTGTGACCTTCCCTGCTGGCTTCCTCATTAATTTTGCTTGTGGGAAGCTGGAAGGAAAGGTCACAAATCATGATCACATGACTGTGGGACACTGCAACTGTTGCGTGAGCCAGTTGCCAAGGACCCAGATTGCAATCACGTGACCGTGGGGGTGCTGGGATGGCCGGAACTATGGGTACCAGTCATAAGTCTCCCTCGTTCAGCATTGTTGTAACGTCAAACGGTTGCTGAATGAGTGGTCGTTAACCAAGGACTACCTGTATGTTATACACAGTGCCAAACTGAAGATGTGTATCCATGAAATGGAACTCTGTCCTCTTCTTCATTAACACAACAGCCACAACATAAGCAATGCAAGCCGATAAAAAAGCTAACAATTATTTTCTCCCCCACCTCCTGCAACAGGTGATTGGTGGCAGCATTTTTTCCCCCTCTTTATGCCCAGCTCAGCTATTTTATGTGCTGTTGTACTGGGTTCATAAAGTTTTATCAACCCAAAGACAACGTTTCACAACAAAATCAGTGTCATATATTCAATCATCGCCTCAAGGAAAATCAAAGAACTGTGCAGACAGACGAATGAGTGGATGTTACGTGAAATTACTGAGAATTATAGCAGAGAAAGGCTTTCCAGATACTCCATCACTGAGTTTTCTCTCATCTTTAAAGTGGCAATGGCAGTTGTACATTTATTAATGATGTCCCTGCAATCAAGAGTGCTCCCTTGTTTGCTTTGGCAGCAGAACGCAGCTCATTCAGTGGGGAAAGATGGGACTGCAGACATGCTTTAATAAGCACGTATGGTCTGTAAAAAATTCAGGGCTGGTCCACTACTGCTCCCCCTTCTTGATGCTACCACACAGGATTCACAAACCCCAACCAGACAATGCAGGTAACAGGAAAAATAAACTGAGGAGGAGATCAGCAGATTGAGCTTACTTTTCCACCATACTGCTCCAGCTTTTGCAAAGCCTCAGTAGTTTGCTCTTTGAACTTCTTGCTCATCTGTCTCTTGGAAAGCTATGGGGAAAATTAAAAGGCAAACATGGCTTTTAGATTTGAAAACCGTCGGAAACGTTGCAATAGCACGGCCCTTTATCTTAGGAAAATGCCTTGTTTGATCTAGACAGGCTACTGTTATTCGGTGGTGCAGTCAGCCAAATGTATGTCCATAGCAGCAGATGTGATTTTTAAACCATGGTTTCTTGAATAAATCCACGTGGATGGGTTTATAGCTTTATACTAAGCTGTAAATCATGATTTGAAATCACAGGGCTTGGATTAACACTCTAAGCAAGACCAAGTAAATGACATTATGTCTGAGGTTGATGTGCAAATCCAGTTAATGTGTCTTAAACACTCTGACCTGCAACATCTTCTTATTCTAATTTCCAAAGGAATTTTAATCTTTAATATATACATAACTCTGTGTATTAATGGGGTGGCTTTTATAATACAGATCCTCACTTGCCACAAACCAGAAAAAAACAAACAAACATGCCAGTAAACTGTGATTAAACAGGGTTATACTCACACTAGAAAGGAGATGCTTCAGATGATCATTAAGCCAAGAGCCAACAACAGCGCTCAACTGTACCAAAGCATTCAGTCCTCTTCTAAATACTTCATCATCTGAATGGGCCTTTTTTTAAAAAGAAGAAACCCAATTAACCTGGTTTAAGAATCACTCCCTAAAAAGCAGAGGGGTGAGCTGTGGGTGGTATACAGGCAGCATGCCCCCAAAATTAGGTGGGATCTAGAGAAAGAAGAGAAGGTTCAGAACAAAATTGCACTGCTTTAATTTAAATGAAATAAAAATGCATTCATTTAATACTGTTAAAATGATAACTTTTGTGTCCTGTTAAAAAATTATAATTTCCTGATAATTTGGAGAAACTGCATTCTGGGGGCTGTGCTCCAGAACTTTGGGGACTTCAAAAAGATCTAGGGAGGCCCAAACTATGCATCCTCCTTTTCTAAATAAAAGCCTTTTGACTACACCAATAAGTGTTTACCAAACAATTCATTTTTATGTTTCAACACAAGAAGACTGGCACCTTTTTTTACTTAGAAGTAGATTCCACTGAAGTTAATACTATGTATTACACAATGATTTCAATGAAACATACTTTCAAATATTCACAATCCTACATGGGCTTGCTTGCTGTAAACATTTACCACTCTATGGCTAATAATATGAAGCCAAAACATTACAGCCACTTTAAAATATACTTATTTAACTATAAAGCATGATTTTGATTGGGGAAAAAAATTCAGAGAGATGAACAGGCATTTCTTCTTAATTATGTTAATCAGGTGACTGCAATTACTGAAGGTACTCCCAGTACACTATATATGAAATCCAACATGGTAAGGACCCAATTCTCTTCACCAGCTTTGCTCCTGAAGTGCTTTGACTGGGCTCCAAACCTTAGCAGCCTTTAGGAGTAAGAGTTCTGCTGGCAAGAGAGGGTCATGGGCACCAGACCTGACCACTGTAACAAAGTATGCATCCAAAAGTCTCAGTGTGTGGACACCCATCTTCTGGAATACAAACTTGATGGAACAAAGCAATATGAAGAGAATTACTAACAGGGTATTTGGAAAAAGAACTAGTTCTGGGGGAAAAAACAATCACAGTTGTTTAAAACAATTATTCCTCATTATAAACATTTTCTTCTCAGGAAGAACCCTGCAATGCTAATGGAATGGCATCAAGCCATGGAATGTTTAGCACTAGGTGTAATTCATAAATTACTTATTACAGGAGATGTCACAACTAAAATTTTCCGTAACCTAATCCGAAATGGTTTAGCAAAATAATCCACCACATCTGCTATTCAGTTATGTCTACAAAAAATACATAAGCTGACAATCACACCGAGACATCCCTCTTCCACTGTGTGTTCACTGTCAACCTTCAGCTCACCTTTCTCAGAAGATAAACTTGAGGCTTTAAACAAAAATACCAATGTAGTATGTTAAGACAGAAACTTTCTTATTTTATTTAGAGGATAGCTATAAATATTTTGCCCTGGAGTTGATTCCACTTTTAATTATATTTTTAACTTCTACCTGGTGCTTCCTGAAAGGACTTTGTACAGGATGGGCTGAAATACAGTGACTCAAATGCAGGATGTCCATGATGGAGTTGGGGCCCAAGATCCACTACCTGAAGGTATTAGCAAATCCCTTGGCTATCATTCAAAACTGCTGGAAGCGTCTAGGGTTTACCACAATAAAATCCAGACAGAGCAAAATCAGTCTTAAGAACATAAAAAAGTCTGTCTGGTATAGTATTCTGTACCTATCGTGGCCAAGCGAAGGAGACAATCTCCCCCTTCCTCTCTGTATCCCCACACCCATGTTCATCTAGGGAAGACACACTTTTGTTTTGCCTTCTGGGCACAGGTATGGGAGACTATGAAGGTCATGAATTAACTCAGAAGGCACAAAATATCACCATGAGCTGTTATTATGTTCTCCAATGAAAGAGACCCACCAAAGCAGCTTTTAACACTGGAACAAGCCGAGGAAGTAATGGAATAGTTCTCTGTGCAGCGCCTTCCACCGACAGCAATTCTTTGAAGCCCTCCTGGGATATAAATGTATATGGGTGCCTCGTCTCTTTCAGCCCCTGCCAGAGTCACACAGCATCATATTAATACAGAGCTCCCTTTGGCCCAAAACTCGTTAAAAACACATGCAAGAGCCGACAATATCCTGAAACAATCCAGAGATTTGTTCCATTTCAAATGCACGTTTGCCCCCTTCTGGGTCTATCTAGCATAGCAATGTTCAACAAGTAGATTCTCTACACTTACATACTATCCAGGTAGCTTTTTTTAAAAAAAACCACCCTGTGAATTCTCACTGGTTTAATCTCTGGCTTTCTTTTTCAAATATTTCCATATTTTGTTCAGAAATGGTCCATAATCAGTACTATTTGTATGCCTTGATAAGTACTGCTCTGAGAACAACAGTATCCTGTTCATTCTGGACTACTGATACAGCTAAAGACGATGGGCTACCCTGTCCACTACTTGTCCTTGAAAAATGCTTCTACTCTGCTGTGTAAAACAGCCACCAAGAAAGGAGCCAAGGAAGGGGTTGGCAGAGTCCAGTGCACCACCTAAGCACTGATAGTTTGTGGGGCAAAGAAAATACGACAAAGATATTCCAGTGGGTGCTTTTCCCCGCTCTGAATTCAAAAATGGAGAAATGTTGAAAGCCTGTAAAATATTTCTTGACATAGTTCTTATGTTTGGTGAGAATCAATTATTGCTTTCAGGCACATTCTTGGAAGAAACAATTCAATTAGGAATTTAGATATGTAATTTGCCAGTGATCCCCTTTCTTTTACACCACAGAATCTGCAGAAGGTATTTAGAATATAGTTAACTGAAAAGATCTTTCTTAAGAAGATAAATCTTGAGTCACCAGAGAGAATTGTTTTTAAGACTTCAGTGGGATATGCAGCAGTACAGTTCTAAATATGCCCCTGACTGAATATAAATGATCTTTTCCCAATCCAAATAACACGCACAACTTAAAAATACAGTCGAACAAAAGTTTACTTTAAAAAAAAAAATGTTACTGACACCTAACCTTAAGAAGAAAGGTTAGAAATAGCACTTTCTGGTTCATATCATGTTTTAGGTTGGGGAGATCCATAATCCAGAAGTGTGCAGAAGGAAATTATATGTAGTATAAATGTAGAGGAGGGAGCGGGGAAATAAGTTATCCAGCTGTTTCATTTGCAAACTTACTAAAGTAACAAAAAACTGCAATGTAAATTAAGCATTCAGCTTAAGAAGTATAATATACAATAAACAATTCACTACTTACCAGTGTGTAACTGGAATGTCTTTACACCAATTTTGCAAAACCGTGCAAATGTGACAACATGATAAAATGCCTTTATTTTTTTAAAGGAAGTTATTGAGACCAGTGTTTCTCAACCTCAGCAACTTTAAGCTATATGGACTCCCAGAATTTCCCAGCCAGTACACACAGCTTAAAGTTGCTGAGGGTGAGAAACACTTATTTAGACCAAAGATTCAAAGCTTGAGGACCAATTCACTTTTGGGACCAGACTTACTGCCCCAAAACCTTCTGGATCTCTCCGCTCTCCCAACCCCCAACCCCACGACAACCTCTAGCTAACCAACGGAAGAGTGACATGAACGAAGCATATCACTGCCTTGCTGTAAGTTGGTTCTTTCATATTTATATTTATTTGCCAAAACTGTCACTAAACTTCCAGTGTTCTTCGTAAAATTATCGCGTTTTTTCTAATTTTTAAAAAAGGAAGCTTGTAATACAACACGTTATTTTTAAGAAAATTCCAGCTTCCTGTTGTCCTTTGAACAAAATGAGTAAGAAAATACAAATTATAGGAATTCTCATCCAAACCTGAAAAGTTGGTATCCACAAAAATGGTTTACCTCTGCTAAATTAATAAGAAGAGGATCAAACTGAAGTGTTGCAGGGTGACAATCCCATTGCAATTTGTGCCTTACAGAGCCATGGACTAATCTGAAACAAAGCATTGAAAATATATTTAACAGGGACTTGTCCAGCCAGTCGCCAGATCAACACTGACCCGAAGGCAGAGAAAGAGAGAGAGAGAGAGAGAGAGAGAGAGAGAGAGACAGAGACAGAGACAGAGACAGAGACAGAGACAGAGACAAAGTCAGTCTTGTTGTATTTTCACTTAATGTCGGTTTCTAAAATACCTTTCACAAAACTAGTACATTTTATTTCAGCAAAAATCATACAAATATATACTGTTTCATGAGCTCTAAAACAACATCCTGAGGCCTATTGAAAAAGAATGGTCTTAAGTGCCTGCCAAAATGTCAGAAATCAGTGTACTGCACGCTACATGAGCTACTATCAAAAAGCCCTGCATGCCAGGCACAGCTATAAATCTGGACTTTCCACGAACTCAACTCCACGTTCAAAAATTTAGCTCAAAGTTTCACAGATTCAGCACAGCTGGATGAGTTGTTTTACTGCAGATCAAGAAAACACTCATAATCCATAAAGACTTACCAATTGCAGAACACATAAATCAAGTCCTATCTATGTATCAGCCCCAGGATTTAAATCCGAGGCTTTGTCCTCCCCACCGTTTTTTTTCTTAAATCAATAAATTTCTAATAATTATTTTCTGGTTCTAAGAGTTGAAAACATCTGTTCCACGTTTACATAACAGTTCAGTTTGGCCGAGGAATTGTTGATTTCTGCCTTGCCAGCTTCAGCTCTTACAACTTCACAAATAGAAGGGTTATTTTCTTCTTTATTAAATATATTGTTTTTTTTTTAAAAAAAACCTCATCATCTTCTACCAATATCAACAGAGGAGAGAAGAACAGAACTACCCAACTTCTAATAATATATTAAATGCAAATATTTTATGATGAAAACTCACAGTATAAGCAAGCAAGAATGTTCTTGCTATATGGTTAATGTGGATGTACATATTTCTTTCTATTAATATCAGCATGAAAAGTACTTTTGCCTTTTAAGTAAATTTAACCCTTCCAAATGGAAATGAGAAATCAAGTATTGTTTCTACAAGGACCTACACTGGTATTTTTGAGTTTGAAAGGAAGGATCACAAGTGCAATACGTGAGTTTTATGGACCGAAGCAAAAGTGTAACAGAGCTACTATAAAATGTGTACCATTCTGAAACAGTCACAAGAAATATCTGAATTTAGCAACACTGAATTTAGTCACCAGCAACACTAAAGGAGCTTTTAAAAATATTTTATTTATGAAAAAAAAAGTATTTAAGAAATATGCATTCCCAGAAACCAGTAAAATTAATTTTTCTTAGTCATATTATTTTTGGGACTATTTGCTCTCTTAATCCACATGCAATACAATTCAAAGCACATCTTATTCTCAGATAAGTATATGAAAGATTGCATCCCTAGAAAGTGAAAAACACTTCAAAATGCTTATGAACAAATAAAGCAGTACTGATTTGATTCAACATTTAGTGCTTCCATAAATCCAATTTGCTCCCCCAGCTCCCAAATATTACCTGCAAGGGATGCCCCCTTTAGAATAAATGGCTGCAAAGGGAGAAGATACTCTTGACTGGATATTGAACTAGAACGAAAAAAGGAAGATGTCATGGTCACCATATTAGTGTTAGTATTTGCGTTCCAACATAGATATACCCCAGCCAGACTTAGCTTTTCTAAATCCTACTGAATTTAAATCTCTTCCAATGGGATTTGAAGGTGCTTGACCTTTGCAGTATTACTCTATATGTTATATTTTGAGGATATATTGTAAATGTAAGCATAAATGTATATTCAGAATGAAGATGAAAATCAGAAAGAGGGGCACAGTATTTATCAAGCACTTTCAGCTGATAAAAGGTTACAGAACTTTTTTTCTTGATCTAAAGAACGAGAAGAGGCAAAACTTTACTGGCTGGAGTCCACGAGAGTACAGAAAAAAGGAATGCTCCAAAACGGAGTGAAGGCTTACTGCTGTTTTGCTCCCAACAATATCCTTTGCTAAGACTGCCAAGAGTACTAGGCCTCAAAAGAAACAGCAGCCAGCTGCCAACCACACATTTCAGATGTCTGCCTGTTGAATGTTTCTAACATTACTAAGGAAAGCAGAACATGGATGTGTGAAGCTTCCTTTTCTACAGGGGATGAGGAGAATATCATGAACTTCCCTAACAAAGGATGAAACAGAAGTTCATGCATGCATTTTACAGGAAGCACAAAATATTGGAAAATGGAAATATGGACCGGGATCCATCTCAATGATATAACTGTGGAAACCTTATCTCTTAAGAAGAGAATAAAATATACAGCCTAGAAAGAAGATAATAGATTTTTCTTTATCTGCACACATCCATCTTATGCTAAACCTTCTCCAGAGTTTAGAACAAAATGATGGCAAATCAGTCCTTATCAAATTAAGATTAAAAAATAAAAGGAACATAACAATCTATAAAAATAAACACATTAGTTCTGAAAGCAAAATAAAGAGAGTAAGAAAGAATACATGTACTATTAAGAGAAAAAAAAATACAATATACTAGAAATATTGGGAATCTTTCAGCCAAGATAGAAAGAACTTATAATATAAAGGGATTTATTAAATCTCTAAGTTTCCTATAATGTACTTCTAAAAATCCTGCACACATGAAATAGGACTTTTCTTTCTATTAGAGCATTTATTTGGATATACATATTCAAAGGAACGGTGATCTGGAAGATTGCTAAAATAATTATCATGTTTAATCACTATAAATCCTATCAGTTAAGAAAAGATCCCCTTTCAAAGTATACTTAGTCACTGATAATTTCCACTGTAGGAAAAACCAATCACACTTCTAATGTCAACTTCAACTTTAGGCCAGACTTCTCAAGGAGACAATGATAAACAAGAAAGCATGTAATAATAATGATAGAACCACTACATTTCCTGCTAATTCACGTATATAGGGAATCGACAAAGTTCACAGTCAAACACAGAACTAAAATGGCCTGTAAAACAAGGTCAAATCAGGAAAAAAAAAGCCCAATGATTTGTGATAGTTTCCCACCAACTTAGTTTGTCTACTCTGATGTTTCCTACATCAGAGATACTCTTAAAAGCCTTGGAAAGGAATTACTCAACAAAGGGCAGAAGAAGTTTTTCTGAACAGCAGGTGAGAAGGCTGGACCGCTCCGATTCTCAACCAGATCAGATGCTGTAAGAAAAGACTTTTTTGTTGTTCATTTCAGCTGAAGACGTCCAGTCCATCATTAGAACTGGAACCTCCTTGAAAGTCCCTGCTTCGGAGTACAATTCAGTAGGACGGTCCCAAATCCTAGGTGAGCAAATGAGAGAAGTAACCCAGTTTCCAGGAGGCTCTCCTTCATGGCAGAAAAGCCTGGCAGTAGGGCGACTTGATGTAAGCCAACCATAACCCCTAATTTTTCACTGAAAAAGACTAAGGGAGGGACAGCAACAGTCTTGGGATAACGATAAATAAATACACCCCCTGCAACAGGACTTGGGTTTATCAGCTGATTCTCTCTGTCTAAACATTTAAAAGCAATTGTTACTTGATCTGGTCTGTCTTTCTACATCCCCTGGGGAGCAAATGATGCTCAGAACAGCTCCCTCACTTCTGCAGACTTCTGAAGGAACATCTGTACCCACCGGATCAATGGTTTGGGGATTAAGTCGATCACTCGGCCGGGACTGTGACTTAACAGCCGAAGTCGGAGAGCCCGAGGGCAGCGAGAACGTCTTCCTCTTCTGGGTCCCACTTTTCTCTCTCATTCCAGAGCCCGGGGATGGTCTCTTCCCCATGTTCCCTGTCAATGCCAAGAAGAAAATACCCGCGGAGGAAAATCAGCTCCCGAATGGGAATTCAGAATGCTTTCTAAAAAAGACTGAAGAAGAGAAGTGCGTGTACCGGATGCTCCCTTTCTCATGCCCGCACCTTCGCCTTTCTTGGCTTGCTGCATCCCTTCCCAGGGGGCGTCCTAAGGTGAAGGCAGCCTCATTGCATTGCGCTGCACTGAATACGGCATCTGCAAAGGAGCATGTGGGGCAGAGCATGTAAGGGGACTGGAAGGTTCAGGCTTGGCTTGGTGGATGATTTAGCAAAGCAGGTGAACCCAGGGCACGGGCAGCGTTTACGGCTCAAGGCAGGGTGGAAACGGGCAAGGGGCGGCCAGTTGCATACCCCCCAACTTTCCCTGGGTCTCCCAGTGGGATCAACTATGGGCAACTGTGCTGGGCTCCCTTCCCGGGCCAAGAGGACCAGACCCGCTTGGCTTCCCTCCTCTCTTATCTCTGGTCCTCCTTAAGGCCCCCTTAATTGTCTCTGTGGCAGAGGGGGCACTCAGGCCGGTGCCCAAGGGCATACCCTGATATGAAAGATACAAAAGACGCCCTGCCGGGGGACTGGCTCCCAAGATGAGCAGCTCGGGAGTCTGCACAACTGGATGGCAGTGCCAGGGGTGGAGTGGGGATCTGGTTAAAGCTTGGATGGGGGACCACCAAGAGATCCTGGGCAGAAGGCAACAAGAAGACCATTTCTGTATACTGAAGCAAAGAAAACGGCCTGGGTTTGATCCTAGGCAGAAGGCAATAGGAAACCTATTTCCGCACTGTGGCTGAGAAAATGAACTGAGTTGGTCTAAGAGTGGGGGACCACCAGGAGATCACAGGCAGAAGGCAACAGGGAGGCCTGGACGCGTTCACAAAGTCATCCAGAGGTGGACTGGACTCCCCAGAGACGAATTTGGGCCTGGCTACTGCACGGATGGCAGACCACCAGGAGATCCCAGGACTGAAAAGGCGACGGCCGGCCACTACTGCAGCAGCTGGACCAGGACCGGGAAGCTCTCTCAGCACCCTTTGCCTCGCAGGATTGTTGTGGCAGGGAAGAACAGGAAAGGATGGGAGACCACCAGGAAATCCCGTGAGGCGGCACGACAGCCCAGCCAAGCCTTCCCTGAGTTGCCCACCTCCCCCCGCCCCCAAGGAGAGGCTCGTGGGATTCGAAAAAAAGCCCTCTGCACGTGCTCTGGGGGCAGGCGGGCCTGCCTGAAGTACCGCGTGGGGTCTCTTCGGGCGCAGCGGGGTCTCCCGTCCGACCCAGGCGGGGAACCGGGGAGGGAAGCCTGCCGGTCGGCCGACCGTCGCGCCGCGGAAATCCCGGCTACGCAACGGCGCCTCTGCCGTTGCTATGGGAACTACGGGCGGCGGCGAGGCCAACTTTGCCCAAACGCGCCCGCACCTGGGGCGCCGGCGCCCTCCTGTGGTCTGTGGCAGTGTTTCTCAACCTCAGCAACGTGAAGTGTGGACTTCAACTCCCAGCATTCCCCAGCCAGCCTGTTGAAGTCCACACCTCTTCACGTTGCTGAGGTTGAACCTGTAAGCCACGGAAACAGTATTTGCAAGGAGGGGCGCCGGTCCCTCGCCACACGCAGTCCCACCCCCTTCTCCTTTCCTCGTGGGAGCGTTTTGTGGACCCGCTGCCCGTTGCATTATCCTTGCACGAACGAAGCGGGGTCAGATAAGCGGAACAGGGTCGCAATGCGAGGATCATCTCGATGGGGAACTAAGCCCCATAGAAGAGAGAGAGACACGTCATACCGCTCTGAGAAGCCCCGGTGCATAGAACCGTTGCGGCCGTTTGGCTTTACCTTTTTTCCCTTTCCTTTTTCCCCCATGCTATTGTTTTATCTTTTCCATCTGTCAAATAAATAAAGATAAAAAATGCAGGGAGATAGCTAAGTGTTAGGAAAGATGTCCAGAGAGATGCTCTGAGATGCTTTAATTTGAGTTAAAGCAGGAACAAATGCTTTAACTTGAGTTAAAACAGGAATAAAACATAGAGTTATAGGCATCCCTATCCTCCATGCCCCTTCCCAAATCTGTAATTGTATGATTTATATACATTCCTATACTTGAGTTTGAAATATGATGATTAAGTTCACTACATTTCATCAGAATGTACTTAGAAGATGATTGCACAAAGATTTGTGTAAGAAAAAAATAGCAACTCTCAAATGCTGTACTTGGCGTACCAAAGAGATGCCTCCAAGCCTTTTTTGGGGGTGGGGGGGAAGAACCTGAGTCAAAAGCAGTCAGCTAAGCAACATTCAACTTTTACAGCCGCCTCTCTCCTGCATACTGGCTGAGGAAATAGTCCATTTCAATTCATTTCTATAGGTAAGTGCCTTTTTAGCAGCGCAAAGATCCCATTTTCAATTTGTCCGACTTCCAGGTAAGTAAGGATAGGACCACAGCCTCGGTCTCTCTCATTTAAATCGATGGGTATGGGACAGGGCTTCCTTGTGGATGAATTTATTGAAAAGAGTTTGCCTTCTGCACTCCCAGCCCCATAATCATCATTATCGCATGTTAGAATACTATACAGGTAGTCCTCATTTAGCAACTGCCTCATTTAGTGACTGTTCACACTTATGATGGTGATGAAAAAGTAACTTTGCAACCAGTCTTCACATTTACAACCTTCACAGGTCTGTAAAGCAAAGGAAAGCTGAAGTAAGATAATAAGCACAGTCACGGTTTCACTTAGTGACCACTTTACTTAATGACCAAGTGCCAGTCCCAATTCTGGTTGCTAAATGAGGACTGCTTGTACATCCATGCATAGAAAGCCATCAGAACTGAGGTTTTCTTTCTGGTGCTGTTGTTTGATCGCACCCGTCCTTCGATGCTGGTCTTTGAAATAAAGAAAGCCCAACTCAATTCCCAGCCCCATCAAGACTCTCCTCATCTTGGGACAAGATGCCACCCGACTGCTCACGGCCCCTCGTGCAATGCAACCAGCAAAGTCAGAGCGAATCCAAGGGAAGAAGATTCACACCACGCCTTGCAGACTGGGGAAATGCAAGGATGACGCTGCATCCGACTGACCCAGCTTAGCCTTGTTTCCTGCAGCTCTTACACCGACCCCCCCCCACACACACACACACACCAAAGGCCACGTTGAATTTTTCTGCAACAAACTGGTGCTTCTTCCCAGCTAAATGGGTTTGGCATCTGAGCAGCAGAAGCAAACTCTGTTTCATTGCAACAGTTATGAGGATCTGCCGTTACAGCGTAGCAGAACTGGATAGGCTGACTGTGTTTTCTTTCTCCTTGTTGAAACCAAGGCTGGCAAACCTAAGCTTCATTCACAACATCTGGCTCTCCCAAGCGGGGAGTCTGTTGGCACACCCTATTTAGCAAACTCAAGGAGAAGGAGCAAACGCAAGGCTGTTGCTCAGTTTTATAGGTTGCCCACTGGAGGGTGGTGCTGCTGCATAGATCCATTCTGTCTCCTATATCCGCTGCTGCAATGCCAGCGGAACAGGACGACTAGGTTTGGCAACTTTCAAACAGAAAAGGGATTAGCAAAAAATAATTATTGCAAATCATCCTTGAAGAGTCTGGTTTGTCCAAGTTCATTTTACTTACTTCATCTTACGGAAACTAAGCTAGTACAGCGTCCTTTCTTCTCAATATGCTTTTATACTAGAGAGGTTTTTTTTTGTGGTTTTTATTGATCTTATGGGGTGGGGGGCTTATATAGCTTTAGGTGTTATATTAACTACTGGCCAGTCAGAGGCATTAAAAGACCAGTTGCATCCTTATAGGGACTCTACTAGATGTTCTAAACCAGTGTTTCTCAGCCTTGGGAACATTAAGGTGTGTGGACTTCAACTCCCAGAATTCCCCAGCCAACTTCCTTATCCAAATCATTGATAAAAATAATCAACTGGGCACTGACTTGATACTTCCTTCCACACTGAAGCTATCTGGTTTAGCAAGTACTTTCCCTAAAATGGGTGGTATAAAAACATGACACTAAGACAGATGCAGAGATATTGGGAGAATTGTACCTCTAGGGGAAAAAAATGTGATGTACAGTGGCTCTTACATTACATGAAATATTGGTTTAGCAAAGTGCTTGTCTCTCCAACTTTGCATAGTAAGAGAAGAGAAGGCCCCTTTGACGCTATCCAGAATTCATAGCTGGATACTTAAAACCAGTGTTTCTCAACATCAGCAACTTTAAGACATGCGGACTTCAATTCCCAGAATTCCCCAGCCAGCCAGAATTCTGGGAGTTGAAATCCACATGTCTTAAAGTTGCCAAGGTTGAGAAACACTGCTTAAAACATTATATTCATTGTATAGTGCAATAGTGTCGTATTACCGTTAAAAATCTTACACTTCATGGCTTCTCCATAAAATGAATTCTTGCTTCCTATACAATATTCTTCACTGAACTTTGCATCAAGGGGCCCTTTACCTCTGTCTTTGGGACTGAATGGACGCAAACCGTGTGTTTCGAAGGAGGGACAGGAAAAAGAATAAACCTCATAAATGTCTTTCCTGGGATCTGAAGCCCCTCTGTAACTTTGATCTATAATGTAAGAATATGTCAGGCGCAGTAAAGTAGTTTTATGGGCTGTAAAGAAGAGAAGCTGAGAAACTTCATGGATAATTGATTTAAAGGTTCTCCAGAAGGTGTAAGATCAAAGAACAGCTTAAGGTGTTTATGCTGCCCTGGAGATCAGTCAGCCCAGTCCTGCAAGGAGGCTGATCTTGGACAATTAATTAACAGGAGACACTTTCCCCAAATCGTTCTTTCTCCAGACACACTTTTTCTTGTATTACTGGTGTACCACAGTTTGGGAATTGTTAGCTCGAACTTCATCACTGTAGAAGGTACTAACTGTATTTCAAGTCAGTTGCTGAGTTCACGTAGCGCACATGAAGCCAGAATGATTGGACTGTTTTTCAGCTGCAGTTCGGGGTAGTGTGTGGACCCAGCCAATTATCAACATCCTACACTGAATACAAGCCATGGTTTAACATGATAGCCTAAGACACTGACCGATAGAAGGGAACAGTGGGAGATGAGGCCACAGCCAGTTAAAGGACGATGCAAGTAGAGATGCTTTGTACCACCCATGAGGACAAGCCAGATTTCTCCATATTTCTCTTTGGAAGGAAGGTAGAGCTTTTGTGTTTTAGCATTCATGATATTTTAGACATAGTGCAGTTTTTTAGTGTTTCTCATCTCCAAATGACAGGAAACCGCCCCATCGTTTGTCTGGCAATAGAACTGTTGACATTGGATGGCATGGATTAACTTTCTAATCTCCTTCTTCGCTAGGAGAAGAAACTATCGCCCTATACTGGTCTGGCCTTTGGTCTTCTCCCCTGTTTAATGTCCACTCTGGGACCAGGTCGCTGCCCTAACTTCTGAGTTTCCAAAACAGCTGTAGATTGATCAGTTCCACCAGGGTTAATCAGACGTGTTTCTGGAAAGGGCAGCTTCTGAGCTCTGGATTTTCTGGGGTGCCAGGAAGGTGAGCGTGGCTGGTTGGCAAGGACCTCTCATCCCTCAAAGAACTTGGCTGGGTTAGGTTTTGGCTGGTTAGCAGTTCATCCTTCAGAAAGGCAGAACAGGATGGCACCAGGAGATACGATGCCACAGAGAGAGAGGCATCTTTAACTTAAGACTTTATTTTTAGAGCAGCAAAAGTTTGGGGCAGTGCTGTAACACCAGTTTACTCATTCTCAGAGATGTAAATAGGACCAGCATCAATGGGTGCTATTCCTATCTGTCAGTAGTACTTTTTTGATGGTTTAAAGTCATTTCCTCCTCTCCTCCTGCCCTAATACTCAGATGGCTCAATTCAGTGCCCATTACACAGGAGTCCTAGAAGGAAGCCTGGCAGGCAGCCCACTCAGGCTAAAGTTTTGCCCATGCAGCAAAGCAGCTGCTGAAACTTGAAACAAGCTTTACTATATTACTATATACTATTTTCCTTTGATGCTGGCACACGCTCCTAGTTAAGTAAATTCCCTGGTCATTTGGACGAGTTTTATTTACAATTTTTACTTTCAGAGATATCCACCTCCCTGTCAATTTAAGTGTAGCTAAATTCTGTTATGTGCTATGCAAAATGCAGAGTCATTTAATTGATATGCCCAGTAAATTTTATGTTTTGCACTTATCCACATATACAACCTGTTTTACATTATTGGGTTTTATTACGTATTGGTCTTTGACCACAACAATAACAACTTCCTCCTCCTCCTCCTCCTCCTCCTCCTCCTCCTCCTCTGATCAAATATAACATTTGTTAGAATCTACATTGGAAAGAGATGGGCAACTCCAGGAAAATTCCCCACAGCGAAGTTCTCCTTTAAGCTCCTGATGATTCCAGGGATAAATAAAATATTAATTATTATGATTATGTTTGTTTGGTTTTGTTTGTCACTGAATTTATTTAACTAACTTTTTGCAGGTTTGCAATGCTTAGGGTTTCCCTGGGAATGCCGATTTTTTTCCTTCTTTGTTTTTTCAGTAGTTTTAGATTTATTTCTCCTGGAGCTCCCCTCCTGAAACCCGAGATAATTTTACAATACATACAAAATAACAAACGTGCAGAGAATAATTGAATGAAAATGCATATCTTTCTATTCTTTTTTTCCCCATTTTAAATATTATTTCGGTTTTAGAGTGATGGGATGAGAAAGTGTAATTGTTTCCTATTTTGGCTTATCTGTTCTCAGGCCTCTTATTTTTTTCATTAAAAATATATATGAATAAGTTACAAAACCATAAGTAAATGTTGTATGTAAGAACTTAGTTATATTTTGTCCTTTTTAAATTTTGTAACAACTACATTCTTACATACAGTATTTATTGAACTTACAGAAAAAATACACACACACACACACACACACACACACACACACATATATATATATATCCTGATTCCAGGAACAACATCAGAGCTAAGATACTGCACAGAACCCTCAAACTCCCAGGACTCTGGTAGAGGACCTGAGACCTCATACCACCCACAGGGGTGAGAAGGGAATTTTATAAAATGTTCCTCTTAAAATATTCTATCTTTTGGATTTTTGCTTCTTGCATTTTTCTTTCTGTACACTAACGCAATAAAAAAGCTAAACACACACTGTATCTCAAAGTAAATAGTTTCCATAAAAGAATCAATAGCTAAGACACCTACAGGAACACCTGCAAGGAGGGCAGGAGGGTCAAAAAAGTCAATATGGCAGCCACAACCTTGTTCTTGAACCATACAATGCATGTAAAAGAGGGATGGTCTTCTATCACGTGATCACAGTCACCACCTTTTTTTGCACACACACCCCATCCCCCAACTCACTTACATAAAAGTTTTGGTAAAATACAATCACATTCTTTATTCAATCAGAACACCTAGTTCACATGAATGAGATCAAAAGTAAGCTACCATAAGTCCTTGGTAAGTGGTCCAGGGTAAAAGAGTCATCACTGTAGTAACTAAGGATTTTAATCAGGGCTTTACAGAAATTACTGTCCCCTCTGAATACATGTCTAAGAGATAAGATGGTAGCAAATCTCAAATTAGGGTTTCAAGCCTTACGATCATGATTTGGACCACTTTTGATATGCTAGACACTGTTGATGAAAAATGAGACTGGGGGTGATAGGAAACCTTGATTGCTTTTGAAAAACAAAGCTTTAAAGAAAGATCAGGTCTAAACATATAAAACTTGTGTAGAAATGCCTTTATCTTTGTTAAGAATGAATGAATGTTCAGGTCATTCAGAAGTCCACAAGATTTTTTAAGTTGCCCCAACAGGCCGGCATCTTCAATCCTCCCCTATTTGTAAGTAACCTAACTTGATACTGCGCAGTTACCCTGTGGTGTATTATCCTCCACATCTCAGCTTTCCCTAGTCTGTTTCTTTGCACGTTTTAGTCAAACCCCATCCCCCTTTTTTAAAATTAGATAGCCACTGAAAAATGAGCCATTGTAATCTTTCCATTCCATCCAAGATATTTTCATGAGGACTGCATACTTCTTGCAATATTGCTACTTCACATACTGTCCTTGCAATAAGTGTCCTACTACCACTCTCCTTTTCCTTCTCAGCTTTAGTTTGTTTAATCCACGTGGCACCAAAAGTCCTTACCATGGTTCTGGAGAGGTTAGGGTGATAGAACTATCTCAGATGATTTGAGCTCACCTTCCAGGTCTAGAGCTTTAAATTGATCAGAATGACTTCCTGATTTTTCAGTCTTTCTTCCCACTTACCTAAGTGTCCTACTACTAGAACTGAGATACCTTCTTCCTGTATGTCCTCCTCCTTTCTCCAGTACTTCGGGACAGCTTCCTCTGCCCTGACCTCATCAGAGATTTCATTCATGGAGAGCTTACTTTCTGATACCTTGTGCTTAACTTCTCTGATGACCCTTAAAGAAGAAAAGTTGGCTTCATGTTTTCATCTTCTCCTCCTGCAAGAAGACAAGCACCTGCAACAGATGTAATTCACAAAACTGCCCCATACCATTCCATTCCTTCATTTCATGAAAGCCAACTGGGTGACTTTGGGGCCAGTCACTCTCTCAGTCCAACCCATGTCACAGGATTGTTATTGTGTAGAAAATAGGTGGCAGGATTATTAGGGATGTTCACTTTCTTGACTCTCTGTCTGTCTGTCTGTCTGTCTGTCTGCAGGATTATTAGGGATGTTCACTGCCTTGACTCTCTGTCTGTCTGTCTGTCTGTCTGTCTGTCTGTCTGTCTGTCTGTCTGTCTGTCTGTCTGTCTGTCTATCTATCTATCTATCTATCTATCTATCTATCTATCTATCTATCTATCTATCTATCTATCTATCTATCTATCTATCTATCATCCATGACAGGATAAAACAACAACAATAATAATTCCTGTTTGTTCTCCTGCTTACTTGCTGTGGTTGTGAGTCCTAGCTATCTGTCTAAAGAATACTGCTGAAAGTGCACTAAGTTTTCAACTTTGGGATTCTATGACTCTCCAGTGTGGATTTGGTCCCCTAGAGCTCCTGAATACTGTCACACTGTCAAAAATAAAAAGAACGTTAAAGTTTTGCATAAAACATTGTAGTGGGAAAAGAAGCAGAAATAGTGAGGTCATGGATCAACTGTAAAAGTTCAGTCCTTGAGAACACCATTGGTGATCCCAACCACATTTCAGAAGAATAGTGAGATTGGGATTGCAGGAAGATACTCATAGTTCTACCATCCGCTCATCAGTGTTATTGTCTTATCGCTCAATCACTCATGTTGAGTAGTTTCTGACCTACGTAGCTAATTGACATGGCCTAGCAGCAATGGATTTATTTGATGGAAAACTTCAGATAATTTGTAACTTAACATTCCTCTCTAATTCTGGTCAATCTGATATGAATCACATTCAAGATAAATTATGATTGTTTGTGAATATGAACTCTTTAGGATAACCACTAAGAGCAAGCTCTTGTTTCATCACATTCTGTCCCAAAGAACAAAGTGATATGCTATTTCTTTTTAACACACACATACATGAACTATGAAATTAGGCAGAATTTATTCTCCCATAAAGCTCCTGTGTGCCTGAGAAGGTAATTCAATAATTCAATTCAGAAGAAAAAGAACAGAAATTTGCAGTGTTATTTTCATGTTAGATTATAAAAAGCAGAAATCTGATCCTTCTTTTCTTCGTGTCACGGATCTGGCACCAAGACAGAATTAATTAAAGTTTATAGAATTAATTCAGGACCTTGAAAGGGATTGAATTGCTTCTGCTCAGATCCAGATATTTTGATATCTGATTATCTCATTTCTCCTTCTTCCAATTTTCCCTTTTCTTTTCTTGCCCTGGCCCCTCCTTTCTGCTTTGTTCAGTCCCATCCTTCGAACCATTCTGAAAACCTCTCCATTCCATCATGCATTTAATTGTCCATTAATTTCTCAGAATTCTTTGGGTTTTAGACTCTGAACATCCTGTCCAGCTCAGTATTCAAAAGAGCTAAAACATCTGGGATCATTTCTAAGGAGGCTGGAACTGTTTCACCGCATGTTCCTCAGACTTCTTCTAGTCCATGGGTCATCCTGCCACCTTCTCCCTTACAGTGTGGGCTCATTCCTTCCTGCTTTCTTCCATCCAGCCTTTCTCCTCTCTGGCCCATCAGCCCCAGGACACAGCCACCTCCCATAGGAAGCTTGTCCATGTCAGTGACTTCAGGGGACAAGCAGTAAGATAAGTTTAAGAGCAACAATAGAAAATATGAATTTGTGTGTGGCCTCATTCTCCCAGTAAGGCTAACCCACTCCTCTCCTCTCCAGTGTTCATTAACTTACCAGGTTCTTCCCTAGCACCTATAGCTTTGCCTTATGGGATTCAATGAATACTCTATCAAGCACACATTTTCCTGGGATGGTGTGGTTACTTTCAGCAGCTGCAGTGTCTTCCTTCAGAAAGGCGGTGGATGCTTTAAGGAGTTGCAGACAGATGCCCCTACATCCTCCAAAACAGATTGATAGATTGATTAAATTTATATGCTCCCCATCTCCCCCAGCATATACAGTATGGCAGGGGCCAGTTCAGAGACTGGCTACCAGGATGGTAAGGATTTAGAAATCAAACTCTAGGAAGAACAGTAAAAGATCTGGGCATATTTACGTTGCAGAAGAGAAGACTAAGACAATGTGATAGTAAGAAGGACCAGAGTTGTTCTCAGTTGAAACCAGCTGGCAGGGACCAAAAGAATGCAATGGAGATTTGGGCTGAAAATTAGGAATGTAAGATTTGCAAGTGGAAGCTGGAGGATCACAGTTTAACAGATTCCTTCACTGGGTTGGGGGTTATTGATTAAACAAGCAGTAAGTTATCTTCCATCTCATGCATTATATAATTCACCCCACCTCTGTAAATAAAAACCTCTCTGAACAATGCCATTCTGACTCTGGGTTTTGGTCAGATCTGAACTTCCCCTCTAGAAATGCCAGCTGTTTGCTGAGGTCTCCCATGGTTAAAAACATTCTCTACCAGGAAGAGACCTATGAGAGGCAAAAGGAAGAAGTTAAGGCATGTGGGAAAAGCCTGGGTTGTCAGTGACGAAGACCAGATTACATACAGTAAGTGAGGACTTTTCCAAAATCTATTTGGGTATTCTTGAGGAAGAGACTTTGCTGCAGTTCTCTCATTTTCAAGGGCAACTTCCCTTCTGAAATTTAGATGAGTACATTGCTCTGCAAGTGGGTGGCCATTTAAATTGAGTAAATAAATATAAGTGAATAATAATAATAATAATGAATGTCAATTCACAATTTCTCCCATTTAGATAGTCATATTTCTCTTTATATGCATAAGGGACAAGCTCCCATTACGGTTGCCAGTATGGAGTATGAGTCTTTTTTTTTAAATACAGCTTAGAACCAATTCCAATGCCCCCTCCCTCCCTCCCTCCCTCTTTCTGCCTCTGCTAGGGTTTTTCTATTTTATTATTTAAACCATTTTATTCATGTCTACTGGAAAGCAAGAATCTCGATCTGTAACTGGAAGCATGGATGCTGGTGTCAAGAGTGTGGTCTCTGAATTAAATGAGACAGTGCAATACAGGAAGATGAAAACTGAATCATTTGTAGATCTGGAGCTATTAGTGCCACTTGTGTTTTTACCCCCACACAGTAGTAGGTCACTGTGGCCTATGATGACTATAGCATTGTTGGCATAGGCAACTTGAGACGGTTGCATGTGTGAGAAAGAGAGATTTTAAAAAGTCAAGGTAGTGGTACATGAAACTCATATTAAAAAAAGGTTGAGCTTTGATTGCAGAGCCGTGTACCATCTGACTTTTTTGACCTCTCTGCAGATACCCAATTGTTGGCCCTAAGTGGTTATAAGGACCAGAAAGTAACAGGATTGACAGGCCCCTATCTGTCCACCTAGCTGGAAGATTTTATCTTTTATACCAGTGTTTCTCAAACGTGGCAACTTTAAGATGCGTGGACTTCAACTCCCAGAATTCCCTAGGCAGCCATGCTGCCTGGGAAATTCTGGGAGTTGAAGTCCACACATCTTAAAGTTGCCACGTTTGAGAAACACTCTTTTATACTATATAAAAAACCTTAACTAAAATAGATTGCACTGTGCAATATGCTATAATGACTGATTTTCTTACATTTGGTATTAGAATACAGTTTTTGCATTTCCCTCCCAACAGAAATTCAAGTTAATATCTGAAAGCAAAGATTCGTAATTCTGCCAAACATTGCAGGCAACAAGAACGTTAAACTCCTTCGACAAACACAAGAGCTGGCACTGAGGTAAAGATCTGTTTAATTTACAAACATCAGTAAAGATACTGATAGCAGTCCAAATTAGACAAAGCAACACCATATTACACATGTACAACTATCTTTTCCTTGTATAAAAGAAATTAAACCCCCTTTTTTTACAGGGTACCCCATGATTTACTAAAAAAGAAGAACGCAACCCACTATCAAGAATTATTACCAGTTCTATATTGTACTTAGCAGCAACATGTTAACAAAAGGGAAACATTTGGGCATGTAAAGTAGTTTTAATAAGGGGGGAAAATGGTAATACTTATTCATTTTAAAGGTAAGAAACTCCAAGGGAACATTAGTTTGAAAAGATCTATCTTCTAGTGTCATTTTCAACACATCATTTCATTTTCTGTAATGTAATGTATATTGGGGAGGGGGGATCACACCTATAACGTTTGCCACCTACTGTAAAGACATTTTCCTCATATATTACAAAGACTTGAGAGATGTCGTTTTTCTTTGCTAACCTGAAAATGACAATCTGTGATTGCTTGCAGCCTCTGGTCCTACAAGGGACACCAGCTGGTAGGTGCTACAGTAAAAAATATTAACCCAGACCAAATCTATTTACCCCACGAGAACCTGCTATATTAGTTCTATTGCAAATATCCTGATTTTAAGTCTTTTCTGTCTCTCTCTCTCTTTAAAAAAAAACAAAAACTGGAAATACAAAAATATCAGGACAAATATAAATTAATATATATTAAAGCATTGGAAAAAAAAGTAAAAAGATTGGCCTAGATGTTAAGTACAGTGTACTTTGATACAATAAATATTTCTCAATAAACAGAATACTGTATAGAGCTGTTCAGAATCATAGAAACAAAACTCCATATTATATCTAATTTTCTCAACAATAATCTATTTTATCAATCCCTTATCATTTATATTACAAAAAAATTAATACTGTAAGAGGGTGGATATATGCTTTCTTTCTTCCTTTCTTTGTAACATGCTAACATTAAAAAAAAATGAGAAGATCTTAGGATAATTGTGAATCTTCTTCCTTCTGCAAAAGCTCTCATTTTCTCACCTTGGGGTTTTGTTTTGTTTTTTACACTGTACAAAATGCATCACATTTTTTTCCCAATGTGTACAAATGGATCCCTTCCATCTGAGAGCCATCCTCTCCTCCCCTGAAGAGTTTGACATGGTCTTGTGAAGAAAACAAAATCGAACCAAAGTGAAACACGTCCCCCGCCCCAACTATAGTTTAAAGTAGTTAAAAAAAAACTTCCTATTGATTTCTCATCAATACAATGATCAAATCAAAATATAATTGAGCAGAGGGCCTCTTTATCTTCAGCGTGTGATGAAGAATGTTGGATGTTAAAAGCAGTGAACGTTTCCTATCGTGGTTGAAATTTTATCAGGTCTTTATTACATATATATTTTTTCTTCTTCAAGTCCTTGGGGTTACAAGAAGTCTCTCTGAGCACTTGGTTTTTTTTTCTTTTGTAGTTGAAGAAAGAGTTCTTTATTCTCGTAATAAAAATAAGTCTGTTCTGTATTTTACAATATATTTCCACTACGAAGCCTTACTTAGTCCGAGACGCAGCCAATACAGGGTTTTTCAGAAAGAGACCAGTGGGGGAAAAAAGGACGTCGCTCATGAGAGGCACTGGGAACATCCGCATCTCACCACTTTCTCAACCTCGTCTACGAAGGAGGAGCCGTCGGTGCATTCAAAAGAGTATTTCCTCTTTTTGACTCTTAGTGGCCTGCAACACTGCCCGTTCACACAGCCCCCTTTACACTCGAGTCTTAAAACCTTCTCGGTCGTGTGGCACGCGGCATAACCTTGCTGCTTTTGGAAATAATCTCGGATTCGTTCCTCCCGGCAAGAGATTTCTGCAAGGTGAAAGAGAAGGACAGCTCCTGAAGGTCCACAAAGTAGTGAAGCTACTCACAGCGCCAAAGGCCACTAAAGATCACTTCTGTTTCACTTTACTTTTAGCTTGGGGGGGGGGGGGAACAAGGATTTTCCTCTGCAGGATTAAAGCTGAAGCGCACACCCAGAGCAGCCTGTTTTCAGTGGTGATTTATATCCAAACCCAAAATGCACTACAATTACTATGACAAGAAAATTGGGAATTTAAATCTTTTTCTTTATTACAAAAATACATATCCTCTCTTTTTAACAGCCAGCTGGTTTCTTTGACTGTTCGGAAACGCTTGAGACAGCATGCAATTTCATTTATTAGACCTGGAGTTAAATACTATTCAATCTGTTATTTAATACAGGCTCCATTCCCCTAGCTCCATAAATTATTGAGGCATAAAACCAGTTTAAATGGGAGAGCTCAGCCCCCACATTCTATTCTAGTCGCACGGATGCAAAGGGACTATGCAAATAAATAAATACCAGTTCTAGAAATGAAAGAAACAGAAGTTGAGAAAAAGACAGAAGTCGAGAGACTAGGAAACACAGGACAGGGAAGAAGAAAGGGGATAAGTCACCCTGTTTTTATCCATCTCACCTGTATAATTCGCTGTGATAAATCGGTTGAAGATGAGAGGTCAAAAGTAGAATTTGGGATAAAACTAGCAGCAGAATCATTGCTTTTGGCTTCACAGTTGCAGAAGGTAGAGAAACAATAAATACAGAAAGATACAGCAGGTATAAGGTGGCAGTTTAAATATAGCAAAAAGTCGCTTCTGAAGAAAGAAAAAAGTTTTTATAGCAAAATCTTCAAGGGGGGGATAAGAAAAACCGTCCTGGTTTTATGACATAAGATCAAGAACAATTAAAAATATCCCTCTCTCTCTCTCTCTCTCTCTTAATAATAAAGCAAAGCTGAAAATGTATTAAAATTGTATGTCATTATATGGAGGGGTGGAGATAAAGAGGAAAAGAAAAAAATTAAACATTGAAAAGAAAATGGTATCATGTACATTCGGAACAGGATGAATTTTTTTTTTTTGCAATTTAAATAAAATCAGCACTTTCTTTCTAATACGCAACCAAGACCCATCTGACTGGACGCTCACCTTTATTGCAGATGTCCCCAGTATATCCACTGCGGCACTCGCAATATGGTTTTCCAAGGCCTGAAAGCCTGCATTTACCATGTTTACATCTGATGGACTGGCAGGGGTTAAACACCTCTTCATCTTCATCACAGAGGACTCCTCCGTATCCCTGCAGGCATTTACAACTGTATGAAAATGCATTGATTGGCAAGCAGGTACCATGCACACATCTACAGGGGAGACAAGCCCAAGAGAATAAAAATAAATTATTCATCCGACCTAAGGCTAAGTGACATTAACGATAAATGTGTTGGACTGTACTCCAAAGGGAAACAGCTCAGAATTTCGTTTCAAATTGCAGTAACTCTCTAAGACGTGGTGAATCAGCTTTGGATTGTCTAATTGATAGGCAAGGTTAGCGCAAGGACGCAGAAACACATAGGCATTGGAAAATAGCCGCTGTAGATGTGCTATGGAAGACCTGGGCAGGATATTACAGATCACAGATTCTGCATTTCTCAGCATCCAGGATGGGAGAGCACAGAAGCAATGACGACCACAATGTTGCATGCATCACATCACTTGTCTTCATACAAATATGTTCCTTTTGTCATGCCAATGGTAATGTAACGATGCACGTGACATGACTTGCTTCCTCTTGTTCTGCCTGATAAGACAAAGGATGTGAAATCTGTCTGAAAATGACCCAGCTTGGTAAAACACGCTTGATCTTCGCCAAATGGCAGGGAAACCAATTTTTTCTCCAGTGCAATCTTTTCCAGCAATGATGTTACTTACTGAGCACCTTAAAAGGCTCCAAGTTGAGCTGAAACTGCCCCTAAATCTAGACTGAGAACAATATGGACCTTGAGAAAGCTATTTTAAACTTGGACTTCAGGAAAAATAACATTTCAATTCAAGATCAAATGTAAGACTATAAAATAGAAAAATTAAAGTACCTTATTTAATTTACAGTTATTTTTAACCATGTAATGTTCATGGGAATTTCATCACCAGTGTATGTAACATCCAAATTTGCTTGTTCTTCTTCTTCTCTCTCTCTCTCTCTCTCTCTCTCTTAAAATTACAGTACCAATGTTTAAAAAATATGTAAATAGCTGAGGGGAAGGACCTAATACTTATGAGATTGCAATATCTGGACAGGGAAGATGAGTCTATTTCTTTCTCTACTCAGCTAAATGAAATTGATCCTCCAAGTATATTATTTGCATCTAAAGGAAAAGTTCACTTGGTGCCCACAGGAACTTTCTTCCTAAAGCAAACAGCAACTTCAGAGAAGCAACTATTAACAGGATTTGAAAAGGTTTATTTTCCCCTTCCATCTGCCATCATCCTGTTAATGACTTCCTTTACACCCCAAAGGCTTTTGCAATGATGCACTTTAATCTCTGGGTCTAAACCAGAGCTACTATACTGTGACAATGCATTGGTTTGTTCACTAAGTTTTAGGACCATAAGAACGCAAGGCAATTTTAACCATCTACATGTTTTCTAATCTTAGTTATTGGACATGGGGTAGGTATAGATTGCTAATGAGAACTTCAAAAACTGTGCTCCTAAAATTAGTTACGTAGGGATGTGTGGGATTGTTCAGTAGTTTGCATGTAGATTTGTGATCTGATCCATGGCATCTCCTGTTAGGGAGCCTGGGATGGAAAAGATTTCTTCCTGACACTTTAAAGGTGTTCCTGAGACAGAATCTTCTCATGAATTCTGAACCACTAAAAACATTGATTAAATTTACATATCCTGATAGCCGACTAGATTTTATAGGCCAACAAGAAATCACCAACACTGGGAATAATGTCATTGTGATAAATTAAACAGATGTGAAACTTGGCATTGCCTAATGTCCACCAATGTCATATAACCTGGTGGGTCTTATGCATTTTGGGGAAGGGACTGGCCCTACCATCCTTTCTGTCAACAAAAGAAGTTTATTTTCCTGCCAGATGTTAACCAGATGAGTTCTGTTCTGAAGTTCTCTACATTACAACTTCAACCAGTCAGGACTAAAAGAAATGATTATGAATGAGCCTTAAAGTTGAGCTACCCCACCAACCTTGTAGCCTGTGAATACTAATGTTTAGTGGTCTGGACCAGAAAACATGTGATGTCAAGATAATGTGATTTTGAAACTAGTCATTTTCAGCTCAGACTTCTATTAGGAAACAAGTACTATTAAAAAAAAGTGAGAAGTAAAAAAAAAAAGTGAGAAGTATAAAGCTTCTCTCGTGCTTATAGGCCGAAATTATCATCATTAAAAGTGATATTTAACAAGTACTTACTTGTTCCCTAGGCAAGGGTCATTGGATTGTTGATCGCAAAGTGAACCAGTCCATCCCCCATCACACTCGCAAGTAAAGCCTGATTGACTTGTCACATGGCAAGTCCCATGAATGCACACCTTCTTCAGACAGGGTTCACAACCTGGGAGAATCCCAACTTGTAGTGGGACGTTCCTAAAGTCTTGCAGTTCGCTGTTGATGAAGAGATTTCGGATGCAGCCATGGAAACTGGTGCCATTTTGGCCTGGAGGTTGGTGCAATGTGGCCACGTTTTTCTTCATGGGCATGCCTAGGGATTGATTCATTAGTTGAAAGGAATGACGGAACTGGTTCACTTAAAGCAATCAACTAGCTACAGAAAGTGTCACTATTGCTTCATTTTCTAGATACACATTCAGACAACTAGTTCGTTCCACCCTTTCCACTGGCTCCAACCTTATTCCTGATTTTCTTATAGGATTTTTACAGACTGAATTGATAACCGTGGACAAACGTAATGGCAATGCATTAGTCCATGAGATTGTGGCCACTTGTTCAACCTTGGTGGTGGCTGAATTCAATTACTCAGCACTAGGCCCATAAAAGCCATAAGAAAAAGAAGGTTCCACTCTGTTTTTGTGTTTTTTTTTTTAATTAACTGAATGCAAAAAAAAAAAAAAAAAACCAACAAAAAGGAACACATAAAATTATAAAAGAAGTGGAAAAAAGCTAAAAAGAGACATGTTTTTTTTATTTTTGTTTATTTAATAGATTCCACTCTTAATACAGTGCAAGATGTAGCAAACAGCTCCATCCATCCACAAAAAAGCTGTCTGAGTTTAGACAGGCTTAACTGCTGAGCTGCTACAACACTTTCGTTATTTGAAGAAGAACAGTCATTCTCCCTTTTTAAAATATTTAATATATCTCCCTATATTAGCCCAACTGCATTTTCCAAGACATCAAATGCTGTTTGCATCTGTGGCAGGAAGAACTTACCTCCAACATAGAGTGGGGAGTCAAAATTCAAAGTAGATTGTTTAGATAAGTTGGTGATAATTTTGGGGTTTCCTCCATCGATAGATAATGACAGAATCTGGTCCATAACTAATAATTCCACTATGTGGAATTTCCCATCATTGATGGTCTCAACACTGGGGGAAAAAATATTTAGATTCATAAATATTAGTCACTGTACCAAGACTTTAAGATTAGGTGTGTATGTATCCCCCCACCTGCTTACCCTAAGATATGAAAGATGTAGGGCCAGGTTGTTTAGGCACTGAGCATGCAGAACATTGTTGCAAGAAACAGCAATTTCCTAATTGTGCATAAGAAAATTAACCCGTATAACTTCAAACTGTCACCTAGTTTTAGTGTGGTGCTACTTTTGGGAGGATGGGAAATCTATATTTAGGGAATCTAAAATTCTCTCTAGGATGTTCAGGTATCATGTGTTCTGTCATCTGGAAGGACAGCCATTCTCTGGTTACAATAATCATAAAGAAATCAATATGCAGACACCAAAGCATAATACCAATAGCTCCTACAATTTAAAGTCATATATCACTACCACATTTCCTCAAAATAATCTCTTCCCTTCTACCAAACACACTCAGATCACAGATAGTCATTCTGAACTTCCTGGAGGCTACTTTTACTTTTAATCCAACCCTGGTTCACAAGATTGGGCCAGTATAACTTTCCTTAATTTCTCTAACAATCTCTGCTCTTCCAGTGACCAAAGTATGAAGCTCTCAATAGAGGAGAATGTTCTCATCCTTCCATTCCCCCCCAGAATTCCACAATTTTGGCAAAAACATAAAAGTTTTCATTTTCATATTAATTAAACTCCTTGATAGATATTCAAAAAGGTTGAACAGCATCTCTTTTTTTAATACTAAAGATGAAAGGGTATTACTGTATATTCTTTCGACATGTCTACTCACAATTCCTTATTGGGTAGATACAATTGATGTGATGAACCAGGTTCTTCAAAGGAAATTAAGGCTTAATGACAGTAATGCATTGCTAAATTATACTTCCAAAATATGGAATTTATTTGGTTATTAAGAACTTTGGATCTATTGTTACCTAAACATATTATTATATATTCCTGGTAGGATCCATATGTATCAGATTTTAAAAGTTGGCTCAATGAAATTTGTCAAGTCTCAGCCTTTGAAATGGCGTAAAGCCAAAATTGGACAATGATTCTATATCGTCTAGGTTTAATTTGTTTAAAAAGTAAACTGTAACAATTTGTATAAGTATGATATTACTATTTTTATATGTAGAAAAAAATGAAATTTTGAAAATCTGACTATACTGTAATGTGGTTTTTTTTCTTTTTTATATTTTTAGTTTGTACTGTAATTTTTTTCAGGTACACAATTTTATCTTTAATAGTTTAAAATAAAAATTTAGAAATTTACAAGTATCATCCTAAATTGTAATTATTGGAACTGTGTAATAAAACTCAATAAAAATATTTATGCATCCTCCATGAGACATTTGCACCAATGAAATTATACCTGTGGGATCAGCAGCATCTGAAAATGTGTGATAAGTTTCATTGATCCTGTAGCATGAAATTAGTGGTTAATTCCATTTTTTTTAAAAAAAATTCCTCTGGCAAATTTCAAATTTAGACACATTCTTCACACTCTGCCAATGACAAACAGGTCTATTTTGGCTCTCATAGACACCTATTGTGGTGAACTTGACATCTATTTGCCAACCAAAGGCAATTTTGGTTCAGAAGAACCTTTTGCCCTTCTAATCACACATTTTGAAAGGACAGGTTTTTTTCTGCTATAATGTTTTACAGATGGCTAATAAATAAAATTGATGTGCACGTGGGGCCTTCACTACAGACAGGCCTCTGTGCTTGCAAATATAAATACCTATGTAAATAATACTCCAATCTATGGGAAAGAATGGGAGATATTCCAAAAACTGGCTATCATGCTCAGACCAAAACTGGTGAGTGACAAGCAACTTGGGCTTTGGGGGAAATCTCTGAGCGAAGCTTGACTTCTGGTGATTTTTTTGGATTTCTTAGCAAAATCGAATGTATAAATAAATGAATGAATGAATGAATGAATGAATGAATGAATGAATGAATAAAATACAAAACTAGTTTGCCATGGTTAACTTTTGGGAAAGTTTTTGTTTGTTTGTTTTTTGTTTTAATTTGCCACCTAAACCTACAGCCCTCTGTCTTCTCAGTGGCCTCACTTGTGATAATATGCAACTTCCTGCTTAAAGAGGAAGGGGTGTTAGAAGCCCTAATATTTTTGGTCTCAGCCTTTCTAAGGAAGATTAAAACAAAAGGATAATTTACTGGAAGAAACCACATGTTCAATTTCCAAAATTGACTAGGAAATGAAGAAGACAGGCAATAAATTGTTGAGACAGGTTAAGGAAGATGGAATGAAGATAGAAATAACAGAGCTTTCGTTACTTGTTGTTCTCCAGAAAATAGCTGACAGAAGCAGAAACTAAAATATAAACCCAAGAATTGTATTTCTATCTGCTCTCAATCTGTAAAGGAAAAACAAAACAGCTTTTATGCTGATCTTGCTTCTTTTCTCTACCATAATCCCATGGTTATTCAATGTGTTTAAATTCAAGCACATGGAACATAATATATTGGTTGCATAAATTATAGTACTTTTCAAATTTATATACAGAGCATCAGGAAAAATAGAGCATTTAAAGTATTTAAAGCCTTCCTTTATGGTACAGAAAATACTGGAATTCACAGATCAGACCCTGAGTTCTTTGATATTATTTCTGAGCACAAAGTACCACTGTTTTTCCAATTTTAGGGTTTTTATTCCATAATTTGAGTTGTGGTCTCTGAGGACCCTTTAAAATAAACAGATCACATTCTCTAACATTGCCAAAAGAAGATAGTGCCAAAATGGCTCCGTGTCTTTCCTCTTCACCATCTCTATGACTTGTGGAGTGAAATGAGTAATGAAGGCATAGGAGGAAATATGGAGAACACAGACTTGATCATGGGTTCCCTCATACCATAGTTCAAACTTCCCCAACTTTGAAGAGGAAGGAGGAATTAGCCACTGCATTTATCTCCTAAATCACACAGCTGGAGTAAAAGGGAATAATTCTTCTTTAAAAAACATTTCAAAATATATTTTCAAAAAATGTCACTGGAAAATATTGGGTGCTGCCAGGGGGTACTTCTGAAACACATCTGGATTAAAACAAAAAGTGCACGCTCTCTTCAAAGACTATATCTTATTTATATGCTCACCTGTAAATGGCAGATACTGGGTACGATCCGGCATCATAACTGACTCTTACTCGCCCCCGGTAGAGTTCCATGGCTATATGATCTTTGTCTCCTTTGTAGAGCAGAATTCCACTGTCTTCATCTGTGGCAATCTGATGGCAAACCATTTCTTAATTAGAAATAAGAACATTCAAAGTTTTTAAAAGGATATTTACTACAACCAATCCGCCATTAAGTTAATCTTGTGATTTTTAAAACAAATCTATTAAGTTACAGAATTACTCTCACTAGTATTATACTAGTGTTATTTCCAACTTTAGAGAGATGAGGGGAGCTGAAACTTGATGGTGCTCCGTTTAGCGGCTGGGGTGGTTGTTTGGAACGACTCCCCATAGACATCTGGTTGGCTCCCGCCCTATCTACCTTATGGAAGCTGTTCAAAACAGGTCCCTTCCATAAGGCATTTGGGCCTTGACCCCATCTTGGTTTGATAGTTTGGTTTGCTTAATTTAACTTTATTCTATGTTTTTCACTAGTTTGTAGACTTTTTATTTGTATAATTCTTGTCTATTTTATATTATTTCTCAGGCATCTTATCTGTAAACTGCTGAGAATTCTTAGAGAGCTGGCTGTCCAAGAATGTTAATTGGACTAGAGTTGTCAATAGTTGAGTAGTTATCATCTTCTATTAAAATGATGCCCTTTTATCTCAGTAGAGTTGCAACTCTATGCCACATTTGCAAGCCACAGTTTCCCATGAATGGCTTTCTGAAAAGCATTTTCATTTCCCATATGTTGCTTTTCTTTGGACCTCTCCATTATGATGTGGCCAGTATACCCTAACATTATTCTTTTCCTGAAGATTCCTTTCACCAACACCCTGGGGTCTTCATCCATGTTAGTCACTACTTAATTGGCTCCGAATACTGTTTGTGCTAAGTGACCTTGAGCAAAAGCACTAAATGATGTCAGAACCATGTAGGGGCTCCATAAAAATATATTAATTTACATTAATGATTCATACAGCTTCACACGTTAATGAACTTACCTGGAGGGTGATATTGGTGTGTGGGTGAATCTTTGTTGAAGGAATTTGCAAGTACGTTTCTTTGTTTACAAAGTTTATGCTGACCAGCTTTTCACATTTATCACCCTGGTAACCAGACAGACATTGACAGATTGGCTCATTGGCTTTGATAATACACTGGGCTCCATTCTGACACTCATAGTGATCACATGGGCTTGTGCGAGGCAAGACCATTGGTGGTGAAAACTCACAGAAAAGTCCACTAGATACAAACAAAGAAATAATTATGTCAAAAAAGACATTCTTTGGTTGGGTTCTTGATGTTCCTGAGCTTGCTTGTTTTCACGTAGATGTTTTGTTACTAGGCTAGGTAACATCATTATGCATGGGAAAGTGGAGCTTGCAGGTTACTTATATATATAACAGCTACATCTATAGTAACAACCAGCAAATTCCATTCCCCCATGCATGATGATGTTACCTAGCCTAGTAACAAAACATCTATGTGAAAACAACGAAGCTCAGGAACACCAAGAACCTAACAGTTAATCCTGAACTACGTATATTCTCTACTGTTGAAAAGACTTCTTCATACATCCTAATACACATTTTGTTGTGCTACTTCTTAATTGCTCTTACCTGTACCCTTCAGGGCATATGCATGTATAACCATTCACAGCATCTGTGCACTGAGCTCCGTTTCTACATTTGTTATCTTGGCAGTCATCATAGTCAATATCACAATGTTCCCCAACATACCCAGGTGTGCAACTGCATCTACAGAGTGAAAAATGAATAAATAAATGAATGAATGTAATTCATAGCTCCAGGAGCAGGATTAAGGGATGGGGGTGCCAACTGAAATAGTTAAAAGATGCAGGGGTGTCTTTTTTTTTCTTTTTTTTTTAGAAAAAACTAGGTTGAAATTTCAAGATGAATCATGGTGCACTTTAAACAAAATATTTTAATATTTGTTTAAGTTTGGTATATTGACTGAATAACTTGTTTTGCATGAAAGAATCATAATTCATTATTTATAAGTTTTATCTTGTTTGCTGTTCTATCTTGGTGATATGACATTCTATCAAAAATTCTGATGGAAGATTTTGAGCTATATCATGAATCATTCTGACAGGTCTCTTTGCTACTGGAGTTACAAATATCATTTTTCAAAATGAGTTAACATATGAACCTGAGTTGGAGAGTTCTAGATATATATCTCAATTTATTGCTTTGAGGTTACTCATTCCAAAACAGTGAGTGAAGTAGGAGCACATACATTAAATTAAAATGATCAAAAATGCATTTTCATCTAACAATGAAAAATGAGACAGCAGGCCTAGCTCTATAAACAGTTGTTTTAATTTCATATAAGGGTAGTCCTCACTTACCGATGACTCATTCAGCGACATTCAAAGTTATGACAGCACTCAAAAAGGAGACTTATGACCGGTCCTTGAAGTTGCGGCCACCTCTACCCCTATCCCTGTGGTCATGTGATCACAATTTGGCTGCTTGGCAACCATTTACGATGGTTGCAGCATCCTGTGGTCACATGATGGCCATCTGCAACCTTCCCTGCCAACTTCCAACAAGCTAAGTTGATGAGGGAAGTTGGCAGGAAGTTGGAAGTCAGGGCCACGTCATGTTGTGCTTAATGACTGTGGGTAATTTGCTTAATGACCACAGCAGGAACTGACGTCGTAAGTTGGCATGGTCATGTGACATTTCACTTTAGGACCATATTGTTTAGTGATGGAATTGCTGGTCCCAATTGCCCTTGGTTAGTGAGGACTACCTGTATTTACTATAAATGTCAGGAATATTTTTCAAAGGTTTTTATCAGCATCAGATTCTGTGGTACAGTTTAGGGGAAAAGGGTAGAAAACTTTATTGTCACCATTAAAGCAAAACAATTCATCTGCAAACCAAAAATTGCTATTGGAGCAGCTGAGAGGCCATCCTGTTCCATAAAGCGTTTGTCTTGGGTCAAATCCCACTTTGGGAATCTTACATGTATTCATCCATGCAATTTTCCTGGCATGACAAGGAACTCCTTTGCTACTACCTTATTTCATGATGTCTTTCTGACTTCCCTGTCTACCTGCCACCATAGTTACATTAGGACTGTCTATGTTTAAAAGGGATGGTCCAGATATGGTCCAGATATCTCCCTTATGGTACAAACAATGGTCAGGATGTACCAAACTCATGCTTTTTGTTGGAATTGTAGCTTGGTTTGGGGAAGAATTATAATTCATGACTGCAACAAAGACTGAATAAGATCCTCTAGCTGTACTTTCTTTGCTAGGTTGTTCAAATTGTGGTGCTGTTCACACTGATGCTTGGGAAAGACCACCACATCCTAGCCGGAGACAGCTAAATAAGACTTTGGGATGAAACTCTAATACAGAATATATACCTTTAAAAATAAAAACAAAAAAAAGGGGGGGGGGCTTTCCCCAATATTTTTTAAACTAGCATCAAGACAATTTAGATCAATTTCTTCCTGACTGTTCTTCAGCCAGTTTAGCTCCAAAATATCTACAGGATCATCTTCATTAAGTAGACTCTTCCCATGCTGTTGCAATTAATGTGGCAGGAATGCTGTGGGTCTCCCTCCCTTATGATGTTAGAGGGGTGAGAACCAAGAAGCAGGGCCTTCTCTGCAACTGTCCCAATTATTTGGAATAGCTTGCCCCCTTGTTGGCACTCTTATTTTTGGTTTTAAGGAACGGCAAACATGACTTCCTTGGCCATTATCTGGAGCCTAAAACTAATGCCCTTTATATTTTTAAATTTACTCAGTCTTACGTTTATGGGTTCACTTTCATTGCATCGTGTTTTACTGAATTTATGTCAACTATTTGAAACTGTAACCAACAAATCATAAAAATACTTAAAAAGGCTAGAGAATTTAAAGATATTTAAATGAAGCAAGAATAACCTGCAATTGGCCTAATCTAACTTTGGCACAAGAAAACTGGTGCGGATCAGAGCAGCCGGTTTCCAAATCTACTCATCTAAAGCCCATTAGAAGTCGCTTTGCAATTGTGCATACTAATTAATGATAATAAGGATGTCACTTAATTAAAGATTACCCTTCCTACCCTTTCTTGGACTGCTTTATTGTATAATAGTTTCCAACGTGTCATCCTAATAACCCATTTTGTAATTGCAGCTTCATAATCCAGCTTTAATTTAATATAATTATTCACTCCCTAAACCATGTAACTGAAAGGATGTTGCATGGATTGTTGTGGATTCTCCAACCTTCCGTCTCTGTACTTAATGCACCTCATTAAGAGAATTTTCATGTAAGGTTTTTCTCATTTTTCATGAGAACCAAAGGAAGGGGGAGAGGGAGAAAGAAGGAAAGATTAAACCAGGATTGCAATGCCTGACAGCCCAATCACTTCTGTAAAGCAAAAACTCAGCTATTCAAATGACCAAAATGGCAATGACTTTAAATAAAGAAAAGGCTCACTTATATCCTTTCGGTGTCAGAATGCATTTTGACTCATGCTGACAAGGGTTCAGGTCTTGAGCGCAGAAATCTAGCTTCTCTTCGCACAGTTCCCCTGTAACAAAGCATGACTATTCAGCATGACTAGAATAGCAGGATCAGTGGAGGAACAGAATTCACTTCCAAAAATATAATTTCCTCTCTAAAGCACCAGAGAAACAATAGTCTCTTTTCTGTGGGCATGACTACTTCCATACATTTATCTGTGCTACTGGGACTGTTACTAACTCAATTACTGTGTTAAACTATTATCATTTTACTAACAGTATCGTACTAACTCACTAGTCAATTAATTAAGATATTAGAATTTTTAATACTGGCTGGCTTTTAATGATGATTTGGATTTAAAACTGATTAATGCTCTCTTTTAATCCAGAGTGCCTGCATGGTATGATCAAAAAGCTTCCACCATTTTGATTCTTTTGACACCATCTTTGGCCACCATCTTGAGTCTTTTGATAAATTCTGTGGATACCCTTGTTCTTAACTAGAAGAAAATCTTGTCCCATTATCCAAACGCGCTGCCCTTTAATACTGCAATATGATAACATGTTCCAAGCAGATTTTTAAAAACACATCAGCGCGTACTACAGTAAGATAGTTCCTAGTTTCCACTTCCATATTCTAAACCATTTTAGTAGCCCTGCAGCTTCATCCTGTTCCAATAACATGTCCTGTAAGTATATTTTAAATTAAACAGAATTTGAGATTGAGAGAGTAAAAGTTCTGTAGATCAGACAGGTTAAACACTAAATATAACATTTTCTTTTTTCCCATGATTGTTACAGAAGACAGGCCAAAGCGACGTCAATAAGAAAAGCCACCAAACAACATGTGCAGACAAACGGTGGGCCTTTGCTTAACCAAAAAAAAAAAAAGAGGGGGATCTCAAAAAGAGAGAAATGGTTATGTAACAGCCTACACTGTCACTATTCTAAAGAAACCCGTGAATATGTTTATTATTCTTACAGGCTTTTGTTGGAAGAAACCCCTGCAGTGAAATTATATCATAAAGAGTAGACACGAAGATGAATGTGTGTGCCCTAAAAATGTTTTTTTCTCAGATAAATGAGTGCATGAAGGTTTATGAAACATCAGTCATTGTTTCTATGAATTCACTCCTGGTCTTTGACCAAAATAAAATATTTACCAACCTATCTTATCTATCCATCTATGAATAATTAATTTAGTCAAAGTAGTGTTTTACAAAGGCATTTTCTACATGAAGAATAAAACCATATTCTAACTGCAGTTTGAAAATATCCTTGCTTATTTTCGTCAATGTAGTTCAGCACCATAAAATAATATGCTGCTGCATCATCATCATCATCATCATCATCAAGAAGAAGAAGAAGAAGAAGAAGAAGAAGAAGAAGAAGAAGAAGAAGAAGAAGAAGAAGAAGAAGAAGAAGAAGAAGAAGAAGAAATGCATTATCCTGAACATTTTGTAGCAGGCATTATGAATAGGCTGATTTGTTTGGTTACTTTAAGACTCTCTTGGTCCTAATTTTTACAGATGGAAAGGGTGGAAAAACAGATGACGAAGAAAAAGGGCTTTTCCTTTCTTGAGATGTTGGCAGGAAGCTAAAGTAGGTAATTAATCAGAGTATATCCAGTCGAGAACTGGGGGATTCCACCTTTCCAGCTAAAGGGTTGACTGAATGTGCACACACAGAGATAGAGAGCCGGGCTGTAAGTCCTTCTCCAGGCGCAATTCAAGGCAGTCATGGTGAGCTCCAAACACTCTCTACTGATTTTCCACAACAGCTGAAATCTTCTGGTCAGGCCTTCTTCACTTACCCTGAGGTTAAAGCAACGATATCAAGCAGAACTCCCATGGTCTACCTGCCCAGTGGAGGTCAATATAGCCCTTCTCTTATGGCCTTATATAGGACCACAGGAATCACCTTGGAAGCCAAATGAATAAGAACCCATCTTGAAATCCTGAAACCCATGCCGATTTCTATTTTCATCATAGACACAGCTGTGTTCCAGACACCTCCCTGGATGCTCACCAGGGTCCTTGTGCGTTTTTAAAAGCTTCTTAAAAATTCAATAATTTAAAGAAGAAGTTGGTATGCTGCAATGCAAACGTGGGCCTCTAGCATCACATTTAATTGCAGCAATGTCTGTCAATCACAGGAAGGTCAAATGGAGGCAGTAGATGGTATTCCAGGGCCAAATTCCACCTTCTGATAAATAGGTGTCTTATGACTGCCTGTTCCAGAGGCATCCTTGGCCCAATAACATCCCTGGTTTACATTACATTGCAATATAATTGAAAATCATAACTTAGATAGTTAATTAGAAATAGCCAAAGAATAGGGGTATATAACTTTAATTATGGAAATTAACAAAATATCTAACTTAAAAAAAAATAGCACGTATACAGCATTTTGCTGTGTTTAAAAATGTAATATTCAAGTATTCTCTAAAAAAACCTGTAGAATCAGCTCTTTTGGTACAGTTTGATTCAGTTTAATTCCATTTTTATACTGATGTCCATAATTAAGATTGAATCCAGAAGCTAAGAGATTGTGGTTTATTCAGGCAGTCTTTAAAACTGGTTACTGAATAATGATTTCAACTTGAGACATCCCAGTCTTCAGTTTTAACTACTATACCAGTTGTCACTAGAGATTATTCTTCTAGCCTGGTTAAATGAAGTTTAATAATCCATTAATCTGTTCTTGGGGAAGGAGAACAGAGGACTTTATTGGCTGGGAACAGCATACTAATGAGAAAGTATTGGTAACTGGTTCACTATTATAAAGATGTGAAATGTTGTGTTCAACAGTATCTGTTCGCAGAAATTCCCTTGCACAACACTGTTTTTAGTCCTATAGGTATTTATATGCCCCAATAACGTTTCAGATGGAGCATTTTAAAATTAATAATTTAAGTGTCCTCTACTGCTAGTAACCCATATAGTAATGTGATAATTTTTTAAAAGGTCGTTTGTTTGTTTCTGGAATACAGGGTGTCCCAAAAGACTTTTAGTGCAGCTTTAAAGCTTAAAACTGCACTAAGACTTTGGGGACACCCTGTAGATTGAGGCACATACAAACTTCTGACAGCAGATCTGAACATCGTAGATCAAGAAGTATGAAATCATTCTGGGAGAGTGCCCTAAATGTCATCTTTGATGGCCATTTCAGCAGTTGAACCCTAGAGGGAACTGAAATAACAGGGAAAAGAGAAACCAGATCCACTAACCTTTCTCCACTTCATTCAGATTAGCGGCTTGCAGCGACCAAAGGCAGAAAAGACAAAGAGACATTTACATTCTACTGAAACAGCATAGCGCAAATAAAGCAAGGCACATTTAATGGCAGCAGAAAAATTAAGTCACTGCAGAGAAAATGACACATGCATTTCATTTTTATTTATAGCACAGCAAACACACAAGAGGTATGTGTCAGTGCTGGTACAGAAAGAGGGTTGCTAAGCTGAAGGTATTAGTGATCTTAATGGCAGATGATAATGAGCCAGAAGAACAATCTAGAGGAGACACTTAATGATCTTGACATTCAAAAGATGGTGTGTTACAAACGTGGATATGTTAGGAAAGACAGAATTTAAACCGTACAGGAAATAATATCAGGGATTTTAGAAATGTTTCACTTCAAAAAGTTTGATCTCTTCTGAGTCAATAGATTTTTCGCAATGAGGAACTCACAGAGATGCAATGGAATACCCCACTGATATTGTTAATTATATACTGAATATTTCATGTATGTGAATAAGTATATTTCTATCCTGAAACAGAGATGCTTGCTGTTTAAAACAAATGTTTTATATTCTTTTTAGCCCAATGCTAGCTTGCAACTGAAGACAATGACTTACACAGGAAAAATGTTCATTTAAATATGTTAATTGGAAATTCTCACCAAAGCTTTGTACCTTTCTAGATGGCATTTTTATGTTCCACAAACAAAAACCTACCTATCTGAATTGCAGTGCAAAATTCACTATATTTTAAAAAAATATTTCTTTACTGCACTTATATCCTATTGCTGTTAGGCCCTCCATCCAAGGTATTTGCTAGATTCATTCACTAGGCCTTGAAAGACACTGTCTATATACTGTCCAGAGAGGTAGCTATGTTAGCGTGTTATAGCAAAATACCCCCAAATCTTGTGCCATCTACAACATAGATTCAGAAGAGAACGCAAAAGAACAGCTTTTATTCCCACCTGTATTTCAAGCTAAAAACCAGTCAAGCATAAAATCAGTGATCTACAGCTCATGATTAACAACATGGCCAGTCCTTCAGAGGGCACACTGTAAACGTGTATTTGCTTACAGACATCCACCCACATTACCAGCAACCACAGATTGTACCATGGTAAACTAATGCCTAATGACAACTCCGCCCTCATAACTATTATGGCAACACATTGTTAGGACCTCTTATGTCATTGACAACAAATGTTCATACATCTGATCATCTTCTAGTGGGACTATATGCCATTTATCAGCATCCCTTGCTGTACTGTACATTAAGGAAACAGATACATCTCTATATAAAAAAAAATGGATCCAAATTAGACTTGAGAAATAGCAATACCCAAAAACTAGCATTTACAGGAGACAACTAAATCCCCCAGGTTATTTTTCTATTAACTCAAGACAGTCATCTTTGAACCGAAGAATGTATCTGAAGAATTACAAAGATTGATTTAATCATTAAATAGCTGAGCTATAATATAATAGGTGACAAGACACTATTCATCATGGATTAAACTGAGACAAATATATGATCATGTATATTAAAGCAGATTGTCAATGCAAAGTACAGCTGTTCTGTACCTATATCTAACTTGTAGGTAACTTTATCACTTTATACTATCATACATTA
Source organism: Python bivittatus (assembly GCF_059951505.1). NCBI lineage: Eukaryota > Metazoa > Chordata > Lepidosauria > Squamata > Pythonidae > Python > Python bivittatus. The sequence continues at coordinate 13,857,759 of NW_028277124.1, read as the reverse complement.
CTGATTCTTTAGGTGCCACAAGACTCTTTATGTATAAACTGTTCAAGCATATTTGTATTACCCAGGATTAAGAAACACTAGATAGCTATAAGCTAACAGAACAGAAAGTGCAAGGTTCAAAAGAAATAATAAGTAAAATTTCTCCCTGCATTTTTTCATCCAGTTCCATATGAAGCAGCAACTACTTGGAATGCATACGTGGACTTTATGATAGCCTAGATGACGGATGCATAATTCAGATGAAACAAATTAATGACAGGGGGTAGGACTGATTGCTTACCTGGGGAAATGTTAACTTTGGGGTGAGATTATTCTCTCTCAAGAAAGGACTAGATTTGTAGTTTAGGAGTACTACTGGTTCTAACATTGCTCCTGGAGGCTCAGAGCTGTGACTCAATTTTGACTGATACATTATTTGTGCCTACCACTGCAAGACAGAAATCTGTTTGCTGATTGAACCGGGGTAAAATATTCTACAGAAGGCTATCACAAATATAGCCAGAGGCTTCAGTTACTGTAAAATATAGTACTCAGATGCTAATCAGCTCCAATTAATTTTGTCATGTAAGAATGTCCTGATTCCCAGAGTATTCCCAGATCTATGTTCTCTTGTTTTGTTTGTTATTCCATGATTATCTTACTTTTTCCTTGAGAGCTTCAGGTGGCATATATAGGGGTCTTCCTCATTTTATCTCCACAACCACCACCTTGTGAGGAGTGCAACTATCCAAAGTCACCCTATACACCCCAAGGCCGTATTGGGCTCTTGATCATAAGTCTCCTCAAACCAACATTTAACCACTCTTCTCCACAAAAATGCCCAGATGTCACATCTGAAGGCTGCATCACATTACACAAGGCCCAAAGCATCATCAATGGTCACCTCAAATTTTGGAATAACCTTGACTCCATCGGTATGTATGTTAAAAAGTATGCTCAAACTTTTCTATTTTGTGTTTGAAAGGTGTGATTATGCCACTGTTAAAAGCTTGTCTTTCCTTTAAGAATATGTTCTGAATTGTGCAGACTGCTACAGTTTACAACAGAAAGGTGCCATAAAATATTTTAAATAAGAAAATAAAAATCTGTAATCCTCATCTCTTATTTTTTTAAAAATCCCTACAAGCACATCAATTATTTTTATCATTGGTTATATTCATTTGTGCAAATCTCTGAGCAGAAAGGCCTAATACAGATGTGCATCTCAGTGTGTTTGTTCATCTTTATTTTTCCCTACTCTTTTCCCTCTCTGTTTATTTCTGTTGTTTTGTTAACCTCAATACAAAATAATATAATAAAAATAACGATGTCTGGGGAAACAAGAAATTTGACATACCACCATGGAACAACACGATGGAGATTTTAATACCAAGTAATATAGCTTAAGAATGAAACCTTTACTATACAACAAATGATGTATGTTTTTCCTTAATTTTTTCATTTTATTTCCAATGTTATATTTAATTTTGAAGAAAAGTCAAATAATCATAATACTTGTAACATTACTATCCAAAACTATAATTAATAGTGATAGAATACCCATTTTTCTCATATCTATATTTAACACTCTAAGGCAACTAAATAATAGAATATTAGAAATCTATTATATAAATATCATTGTATTGAAACATATTGTACCAAAACTGAGAAGTTAAAGCAATAGATGGTCTATATGTCTAATAATATGTTAAAGGACTGAGTTAGTTCTGTATTAACACTTTATGGATATATTTTTAGTTTCTACAAATGTCATTCATTTAATCACTATTTTGCATATTCTTTTCTGATTTTATTAGCACTGTTCTATTTCTATTTCGATATAAAGGAATCTGACATCCCTAGCAATGGCTAAGATTAAAACTCATTTTGAGTAAAAAAGTAAGGCTGATCCAACTCCCTGCTAGAAACATAGCTTGAGTCACAACTCCCTTGAAATTACTGCTGGCAGAATCTTTTGCTCAAGTTAGCTATAGTGCCTCCAGGGTAAAATGATTTTAAAATGGTAATCCAGGTTCAGTTTTCAATCACAGTATTCATGGATGGATTTAAAGTGGCTTTTACTAGGTCGGCTATCCAAGCATCTGCTTTGCAAGAAAAAGCTCTGCCTGAGCCCCCATTGAGTCCTTCAACTGCATCCAATAAACACAGGGATAAGAGTGAACTAATAGACTTGGTGTGCTTGGATCTTCTAAAGAGTTTTGGCAAACAACCTCAGCAAAGAACCCCGAACAAACGGGGCAGACAGTGGATAAGCAGGTTTTATGTCGATCAGTTACTGGTTAAACACCAGGAAACAGGCAGCATGAATACTCTACGGGCAGAAAGGCAGGATATAAACGGTGCATATAAATAAACGAAGAAACAGATGACTCTCACATTTATTCCCCAAAGATCTTTATTAGGACTGCTGTTTTCTAAATGATCTGGAATCAGGTGGGAACATGAAGGTAGTCGAGTTTGCAGGTGACACCAAAAAGGCAGGGCGGTCAGCAGCATCCAAAAACAGACAGCCGTGATCTGAAAACGACAACTTGGGCCTGATGACATCATCATGCAAATCTTGCAATTACATCCTTACATCATGACTGATGCAAGCAAACAGGTTGCAGGATTTGCCGGATGATGTGTTTCATTTGCCTCCCCTCATCCACAGCTTACAGATGCCTATAAGCATGGTTCATACAAAACAGACAGAACAAAGTCCACTGGATTCATCATGAACTGGAATAGCTTTAAAAATTATGGTTTTTTAAGGAGGATAAGACTACTTACATGGGGTTCAATGACTTCTAAAGGCAGATGGCATTTCCCTCAATATTTAAACTGCAGATGTTTTGAAAAGGGGTACACTCATATTACAAAATATATATCCAAAGATAAATCACAAGTATTTAAATAGGCAGGCAATGTGACATATCTGAGATGAGCTGAGATCTTCATATTCTGTGTTTTCCTTTTATAAGGTCTAAGCCTTCTTATGATGCAACTGATGTCACACAAAAGAAAAGCTGCGTTCAATGAAAGAGCAGAAGAAGGTATGGGAAAGGAACACCTTGACAGTTAAACTAGAAGAAGCAGGGATCAAATCTATTAACATACAGGATTATGGAGTTTGTGATATATTAAAGTAAGATCTTTCTTCTTCATACCTGTGTATTCCGGTGGACAAAGGCAAGTGTAGTTGTTTACTCCATCTACACAAGTGGAATTGTTTTCACAATCATTATCTTCACAATCATCAATATTCACTTCGCAGTTTTCACCTTCAAATCCATCTGCACAGGCGCACCTATACAAGAAAATACACCAACTTTTCAAACAAAAGAATCTTACATAGGATGTTTGAAATGCATACGTAGATAACAATTTTTTGTTGTGATACTCTACAGACTTAGATTTTAAATAACAGTGGAGAATTCCAGGCCTGGGATAAAAACAACAACAGTCCTATGAATTAAGTTATGTTAAGCATTTGGCGATGTTTAATTTTTTCCTCTCCTGCTTTGCTTGGACCAATAAAAGTTGTAGGTACAGTTTTGCAGTAGGGCTCACATAAATGAATACTCCTTTAATAAAATAGGCACAAAAAAACAACTGAATGAAGACACTTTCCAAATGTTTGTATTAGATTTGTAGATAGATAATTTCTTGGATCCATAAGTATTTAGTCATGTAAATCAGCATATGCAATTTTCCAGTTCAGATGCAGAATCTAGAATAAGGTCCTATTCGTTCAGCTTTTTGGGGATTTATTTTTACCTAAAAATTCCTTATGCTGGCCTTAAGGGCCATAAATGGGCAATAAATGGGAAGTTAAACCATTGTATTTAAAATAATGCAACATTAAATAAAGAAAACAAAACAATGTCAATTCACATTAGAAAAAAGTTTAAAAACAACAACCGTAAAGGGGGGGGGAGTTAATTAACTTAATTAATTAATTAACTTAATTCTGGATGATGTTCCAGAAAGCATAGGCATTAGAACAAAATTCAGCTGTTTCAGGAAAGGCATTAGATTTCCTATTGTGCAATCCAGAAGCATCTCAATCCATCACAAGTGAGTTGCTCTCATCAATTATCATCTGCCTAACTACCGAAAAAGCAGTAGCACTGGAGCAGCTTTATGTGTGAGGAAACAGTTCTTTATCTATCTAGGTTCAAAGTCACTTAAGAATTTTGAAGATAAGCAACTGGACTTGGAAACAGACAATAAACAGTGCAGTACTGTAGTTAGAGAAACATCAATTTATATTCTCTTTGGATGGTCCCCCTCCTTCGCTAGGCTTGGACAGCCTTCCAGCGCTCAATAGTAGTTTCCTCCACTCGGGAAACATCTCTACTGATGAGCCAATTTGAACAGGTAACTGGAGCCAATGATATGGCTCTATTTAATGAGCTTCCCAGAATGCAGTTCTGATCTTGGGGGGAGGGGGGAGTGCCACTCCATTCAGTTGCAATCCCACTTGTGATGTGCAAAAATCACCCAATCCAATTCAAGGATGCAAACGAGTTCAGGAAAGGGTAGAGTCCCCACTGGGACACTAGAGGATCATCTAATCTGAGTTAATGCAGGGATATTGAATGAAACTGGAAGAAGGAGAGGGGGAAGGAGAAGGAGAAGTCCATTCTTCATAAAAAGGCTACAATATTTTTTGTTTTAATCCAATACTATCTAAGCTATTTCTCCAATTAATATAACTGAGATAATATGCCTTTCTTATTTTCCCCCTACTTGTGGTCATCAACTTGTAACAAACAGGAAAACAGTTTCCCACTTCAGGGTTTGATGTGGTAAGCCAAGAAGAGCAAGGGCCAAACAACCAGGTTACACTTCCCATGTTTTAAGAGTCACCTCTGACTCCTACAGTGGAGTTAAAGCTTTGGAAGAAGGATCAGCTATTTCTAGCAGAGAAAGGCAGGAGAGTTAGAACCAAAATCAACCTAGGAAAGAAAAGGAATGGGTTTATGGGGGCTCCAAACAAGCAAGGAAAAGCTCTCGTTGAAAAGGAGAAATTTGGATTCCAACAAAGGATTCCCCATCTCTGCCTCTAATACCTAAACTGGACATCTGATTGCCAAAGTGTCTTTTTCAGCAGCATTAGTGCCATTTTGATATCTTTATTTTAGAGGGCTGCTAAACATATGACAGGAATCTTTCAAGTTTAAATATGCTGTAACGGAACTACTCTAAGAGTTAGAGAATTACCAAATTACTGAAAATTGGAAGGCAAATAGGGGCATTTTGAGTGTAATGGAATGAAAGTACCCTGTGAATGCCTTACTCATTTATGAATTTCAAAGGTTATTGTCTGCTATGAAGCAAATGTATGCAGAAGCATGTGGGAAGGAGAAAGACAGAGTCAGAAGGAAGGATTACTTAACAAATTTAGCTTCTCTGGGATATAATTTACTATATTAATTATTGCACTGCAATAATTATTTATTCATGCTCGCCTCAATTGGAAATCAGCGACTATCCATTTATGGCAATCAGCTTAACTGTTTTTCAGAATATATGTCTTAATTTGTCTCATGGAAACCTCTCCACCACAAGTATTCTGGAGTGCTTCTTATTCATTTTATTCCTGTAAAGTTGTGATTAAAACAGCAATTTATCATATTAAACTGTTTGAAATTAATTTCAAAAAGAAAGCAATCCAGCCGTTGCCTGTAATTTGGGTGTAAAAAAGAAAGTTAATTGCTTATTAAATAGGGGGAATCAAAAACGTTTCTAACAAGCCAGATGAATTTTTATTTAGGATTATGGGATCCATTTATTACAGTTCTTAGTTCCATAATTTAAGAGGTACATCTGGAGGCCTGTATTCTGTGGTTAAATAACCCTAGATTAAAAATGCTCACAGCATGTTTACCCACCAGCGTGCTGGTCTGGCAATACATCATTAATTTTGTGTTTCACTGGGATTTACATCTGATCACTTCCAAGCTGCTGATTTGAGGCAAAGAAAAACAGCTGAATTGTGAGGCTTTTCAACAGGGATCTAGCTGGCTATTAATTAGGATAATAGAAGCAACATCATCTTATCTTGCTCCATTATGCCTTGACTAATAACAACATATTTAAAGCAAAAAAAGTTTCAAAGCACATTAAGCTCATTGATGTTTGTACAAAAGACTTACAAATCAATATACATTACCTATTCAATAACAGATGAACAGTGTTCACAGATTCTGTGCCTTGGTGGATGACTTCCCTTCTGTATTTCCACAGTATTAAAAAAAAAAAAACACTCACCAAAATCCATCCTTTTCATCTTCTTTTAAGTGACAAGTCCCCCCTTGTTTACAAGGATTGCTGATACAGGCATGGATTGGAACCTCACAGTCTTGACCCTAAGGGTAAATGAACAAAACAGTCATGTTGTATAGAAAAAGGAGAATTTGGGTTTTCTTTTCAAATGGTAACATGTTGTAGATTCCACCCCACGACCCATCATTCCTGCTAACACAACCCTCTGTCCATAATAGAACCACAGCACACTGAAGACCCAGTTTCAGGGCCAGAAAAGTGACCTGTTTCTGACTGAGAACCTGAAATATCACTGTCAGCCAAAGTAAACAGAACCAGGCATTATGAACCAATGGAATGATTCACTCTGCAAAGTGACTCAAATAAAAGATACAAGGAACACATAAAGAATGCAGTTTTTAATGTTATCTATACCTTGAAACCATAAGGGCAGGAACATCTGTAGAAATCAACTGGGTCACTGTTACAAGTTCCATCATTTTTGCAGGGGTTGGATAAACAGGGGCTACATTTGGCAAGAATAGAGACATCCACCGGACCTTCAAATAAGCACAGATTCTTTGTTACAACAGCAAGCCTGTCATGACTGATTATCATCTCAGCTAGAGTGTATCAGATTTGATCTTCTTCCAAGCTTTTGAGGCTATCCTAGTTAACACAGATGCCACGTGAGATATCCTCATGGCTATGCTTGGGTACTTCTACTATGGGAAACAAGTTAGTGTCAGGATAAGCTGACCAGTGTTCCAAGAAAAAATGTTTTGTTGAGTGTAAGCAAGGACAAAGGATTCAGGTACACCTGACAATGTTGCTTAGTTGCATAGGGCTGTTAAAAATCACTATTTCCCAGATCAAAATTTTTTGCACATCTATAATTTGGAATTTTGTTGTGTTTCTCAATTTCACTTTGCTTTAACTGGTTTCTTTCTTTCCTATTTACCTCTCAGATTTAAATAATTTCCTTTGGATGTCCTTTTATGACAAGTGTCACATAGACAGTTTTGTAAAGTAATTCCAAACTGTTAAGGGTTATGTGAATGAGAATTCTTATCTAGTTGTTGTGGGCCACTAATCAGCGTTGGGAGTTGGATGGCATACAAATTTGTCACTCAATCAATCAATCAATCAATCAATCACTCACTCACTCACTCACTCACTCACTCACTCAATCAATCAGACACTACATATTTGTAGAGCATTTATTTGCTACTATAATTGGTTCTCCTCTTCATGGATCACTGCCGTGTCGTGGAGAAGGGGCTTGCGTAACTCAATGAAGCCATGAGCTATGCCATGCAGGGCCACCAAGACGGACAGGTCATGATGGAGAGTTCTGACAAAATGTGGTCCACTGGAGAAGGAAATGGCAACCCACTCCAGTATCCTTGCCAAGAAAACCCCATGGACAATGTCAAAAGGCTAAAAGATATGACGCCAGAAGATGAGCCCCTCAGGCCTGAAGGTGTCCAATATGCTACTGGGAAAGAGTGGAGGGCAATTCCAAGTGGCTCCAGAAAGAGTGAAGTGGCTGGGCCAAAGCCAAAAGGACGTTCAGCTGTGGATGTATCTGGAAGTGAAAAGAAGGTCCGATGCTGTAAAGAACAATATTGTATAGGAACCTGGAATGTAAGATCTCTGAACCAAGACAAGCTGGATGTGGTCAAACATGAGATGACAAGGTCGAACATCAACATCCTGGGAATCAGCAAATTAAAATGGATGGGAATGGGTGAATTTAATTCAGGTGACCATTATATCTACTACTGTGGGCAAGAAACCCTTAGAAGAAATGGAGTAGCCATCATAGTCAATAAGAGAATGGGAAAGGCAGTAATGGCGTACAACCTCAAAAACAACAGAATGATCTCAGTGTGAATCCAAAGCAAACCATTCAACATCACAGTAATCCAAGTCTATGCCCCAACCACTGATGCCAAAGAAGCTGAAGTTGGCTGGTTCTATGAAGACCTACAACACCTTCTAGAACTAGCACCAAAAAAGATGTCCTTTTCATCATAGAGAATTGGAATGCTAAAGTAGGAAGTCAAGAAATAATCAGAGTAACAGGCAAGTTTGGCCTTGGAGTACAAAATGAAGCAGGGCAAAGGTTAATAGAGTTCTGTCGAGAGTAAAAGAGGGTCATAGCAAACACTCTTTCCCAACAACACAAGAGACGACTCTACACATGGACATCACCAGATGGTCAATACCAAAACCAGACTGATTATGTACTGTGCAGCCAAAGCTGGAGAAGCTCTATACAGACAGCAAAAACAAGACCAGGAGCTGACTGTGGCTCAGATCATGAGCTTCTTACTGCAAAATTTAGGCTTAAATTGAAGAACATAAGGAAAACCACTAGACCGCTAAGGTATGACTTAGATCATATTCCTTGTGAGTACACAGTGAAGGGGATTAGATTTGGAAGACAGAGTGCCTGAAAAACTATGGACGGAGGTCCGTAACATTGTACAGGAAGCAGCAACTAAAACCATCCCAGAGAAAAAGAAATGCAAGGAAGCGAAATGGCTGTCTGATGAGGCATTACAAATAGCTGTGGAAAGAAGGAATGCGAAAAGCAAGGGTGAAAGGGAAAGATGCAGATTTCCAGAGAATAGCAAGGAGAGATAAGAAGGCCTTCTTAAATGAACAATGCAAAGAAATCGAGGAAAACAATAGAATGGGGAAGACTAGAGATCTCTTCAAGAAAATTGGAGATATCAAAGGAACATTTAGTGCAAAGATGGGCATGATAAAGGACAAAAAAGGCAGGGACCTAACAGAAGCAGAAGAGATTAAGAAGAGGTCACAGGAATACACAGAAGAACTCTACAAGAAAGATCTTAATGTCCCTGATGTCCACACTGGTGTGGTCACTGACCTTGAGCCAGACATTCTAGAGAGCGAAGTCAAGTGGGCCCTAGGAAGCATTACTAACAACAAAGCTAGCGGAGATGACAGTATTCCAGCTGAGATATTTAAACAACTAAAAGATGATGCTGTTAAAGTGCTGCACTCAATATGCCAACAAGTTTGGAAAATGCCACACTGGCCACGGGATTGGAAAAGGTCAGTTTACGTTTCAATTCCAAAGAAGGGCAATGCCAAAGAATGCTCAAACTATCACACAATTGCGCTCATTTCACATGCTAGCAAGATTATGCTCAAAATCCTACAAGCTAGGCTTCAGCAGTACGTGAACCGAGAACTACCGGATGTACAAGCTGGGTTTCGAAGAGGCAGAGGAACTAGAGGTCAAGTTGCCAATATTTGCTGGATCACAGAGAAAGCACGAGAGTTCCAGAAAAACATCTACTTCTGCTTCATTGACTATGCAAAAGCCTTTGATTGTGTGGATCACAACAAACTCTGGCAAATTCTTAAAGAGATGGGGGTACCAGACCATCTTACCTGTCTCCTGAGAAATCTGTAGGTGGGCCAAGAAGCAACAGTTAGAACTGGTCACGGAACAACCAATTGGTTCAAAATAGGAAAAGGAGTACGACAGGGCTGGATACTGTCACCCTGCTTATTTAACTTATATGCAGAGTACATCATGAGAAATGCCAGGCTGGAAGAATCACAAGCCAGAATGAAGATTGCAGGGAGAAATATCAACAGCCTTAGATATGCAGATGATACCACCCTAATGGCAGAAAGTGAAGAAGAACTAAAGAGCCTCTTGATGAGGGTAAAAGAGGAGAGTGCCAAAGCTGGCTTGAAACTCAACATTAAAAAAACTAAGATCATGGCATCTGGACCCATCAATTCCTGACAAATAGAAGGGGTAGAAATGGAAGCAATCACAGACTTTATTTATATGGGCTCCAAGATCACCACAGATGGAGACTGTAGCCATGAAATTAAAAGATGCTTGCTTCTTGGGAGGGAAGCTATGGCAAACCTGGACAGCATATTAAAAAGCAGAAACATCATCTTGCTGACAAAGATCCGCATAATCAAAACTATGGTTTTTCCAGTAACTGTCAGGTTCAGCCGGTGCGGCATGGCTAGTTTTGCCCAGCCACGCTGAGTCAGTTCTACTGCCCGCTTGCAAGCAGGGGAAAAAAGGAAGTGAAAGCTGTGGCTGATTAACGAGCCACCTGGGACCACTTAACAAAAAACCGCAGAGTGGATGTTTTGTATCAACGGTGATTAGCCGCGAGCGCCGAGACAAAGGGCTGAGGCGCAGCTCGCGGAAATGCGATCAGCGCGCAATTGGAAAACCCTGGCTTTGCGTGCAACTGAAAGAACCAAGAGGAACCACAACCACGCCGGCGGGGCAGAGCAATCAAGGGACAATAAGAACTGGGCTGAACCTGCCATTCGAGCAAAAGGGGGGATTACTGGGGCAATCTGTAATCTGCAATCTGTAATATGTAACATAGCAACGGGGCAAAGCGCGGGAAGGGGAGAACTATGAATTGTATCACAAGATGTGCCAAGCCAGTCCTGGCTTTGTTTGTAACTACTGCGTTATGCTTGAGTAAACTTCTTTGTTGAACACACGTGTCACGAGAGTTTCTCTAGACGAACGGGGTAAACCTTGCAGTAGCAATGTATGGCTGTGAGAGCTGGACCATAAGGAAGGCTGAGTGCTGAAGAATCGATGCCTTTGAAATGTGGTGCTGGAGAAGACTCTTAAGAGTCCTCTGGACTGCTAGGAGGTTGAACCAGTCAATCTTAGAGGAAATCAACCCTGACTGCTCATTGGAAGGATTGATAATGAAGCTCAAGCTCAGATACTGTGGTCACCTAATGCGAACAGAGAACTCTTTGGAAAAGACCCTGATGCTGGGAAAGATTGAAGGCAAAAGGAGAAGGGGACGGCAGAGGATGAGATGGTTAGATAGCATCACTGAAGCAATGAGCATGAAACTGAGCAAACTCTGGGAGGCAGTGAAGGACAGGAAGGCCTGGCGCAATATGGTTCATGGGGTCACGAAGAGTCGGACACAACTCAACATACATTGGTTAACAACAACAACATAATTGGTTCTATTATGTATTTGTGAGAATAAGGGAGAAAGAATAAAGAAGATAAAAATGTCAAACTCTAAAGCCTAACGTATTTGATGTGTCCTATTACTGGTTGTTTTGGTAAAGCATTTAACTTAGTATTTCTTCAACTTTACATGAAGAAGTTCAAAGAACCCAGAGTAATTCTGAGTAATTCTGAAACTCATCTGAGAAAGCATTCTTCCATAAAGGAATATTTTTGCTAGTGAACAGTAGTTACAATGTATCTACATGCATTTTAAATGTATCTACATGCATTTTATTAATCAAGTGAGCCACATAATTTGCTTCAAATTCTGCATAATGGTGGTTATGAAAGAAGCTAGCTAGGGTAAATGTAAAGTATCTGTTGATATGTTTCTTAACAGCCACTAAAGAAAGAATTTACTTTGCCACAGGGAGAGAGTGCAAAATCCCACTGCCCACCTTCTATGGTAGTTTAATGCATATTTTATTCTGCTAAAGAGGTGGTCAAATGAATCTGAATAACATGCAAAACATTCATAAAACTGTTGTATCAGTTTTCCATAAATCCATGTTCCAATTTGTCCTCAATCATGACAAGGTGGGAATTTTTAATGGTTATATGATAAATATGCCTCTCCCTATGGTTTTTATTTAAAAAAAAAAGAAAGTTCTTTGTCCCCCGTTTTAATAATTACATTTCTTTTCTTTAATGTAAATGGTATTACAGGTCAACAATGTTCACAGAGTTAAAAAAAACATTTTATGCATCTTTTTAAATATAGGATTGCCATATAAATATCTATTTTAGTCTGCTGTTGGAAAAATAATAAGTCTTGTGGCATCTTAATGACTGATAAACGCATTATGGCTTAACATTTGATTTCCAAACTCCTTCCCAATTTCAAACTATCTTTCAAAAGCGCAGCTACACAATAGTGGTTGTAGGGTGGGAGATGGGGGCACTGTAAAAAGAGAAGTCAGAAGAAAATGAGACATGAAAAAAGTGCAGAGTGATACTACATCATGAACAGCAGCTATTTTCAAAACAGTTTGTAGGAACAGAGGCATTTTTCCCCTGATGAATGTACTAACATAGGTCTTGTAATAATGGATTCATAGAGATCTGGATAAAGCAGCTTTATCAATAGCTATGGAAATAGGACTTTGGCTGACACATGGCGGAGGAGGAGGAAGACAGAAATGAGAAATTACCCCATAGTGTCTTGCCAGATACCCTAAAGCATAGACAGCATTTTTTGCTTTTCAGGAATATCTGTTATTTACATAGGATGCCCAAGGCAGGTAACAAACCCAGACACGTTGAAAATCTTTCACTTGGATTTTTCTTCAAGGCATGGAAAGTCACAACATCAGGCTTTCTTAAAGCAAAGGACAGGTGATGTTTCACTCAGTTCTCTCCTGCAGTAACAAGGCCTGCCCTCTCAATAATTACCACTTAGACTGTTGCCTCGTTTCACCCAACGGTAGGGCCCAGAGATAATTCTTTTCTTCAGGGCACAATACTATAATTATCTCAACCAGAATTCAGAACATTATTATAATAATCTAACAGTGGCATGGACTTCTGTGACAAGACATATGTGATCAAATGGTGATCATTTGGGGTGATGCAGTGTTGTTACCACCACCATCACCATGTAAAAACTGCCACCTAAAACATCTAAATTGTTTGTAAAGTGAAAGCCTAAGGTAGAACGAGCACCCTTAGTATCTCCCTTTCTCATAGTCTTAGGTCTCTGTTGATCAAATCTTAGTTTGAGATTAGAGTAAAAATTAGTTTGCCCATAATGGCAAGAAAGGCAGTCTTAGAAATGCCCAGTGCAGATATCCTGAGAAAGGGAGCTATGATCTCTGCCAGTCACACAATGTAGCATGGATGTGATTCGTTCTTCTTGTTTCTGACACTGTTATGAAATTGGGGTGACCATACATCAACATTTGGCAGGATGTGGGTGTGCGAATATGCTATGACCCTGAGATTTTTTTTTTTAAATAATCACTGTCATGTTGAACCATAAAATAAGTTACTCAAAACCCATAGTTGGGCAATCGGACCAAACAAAAATGGGGCAAAAATGTGTAAACATTTAAGTTTCCCAAATGCAATGTCCGGATTACAAGGTCCTAAACCAGAATTCACAATTCAAGCACTTCAAGTGCAAATGTGTATTTTTTAAACTGCAATTACAGTGTTAAAGATGCAAAGGATGTTTTCTTTGTTTAAAAATCTTTTAACTCCCATCAATATATGTGATAGTACATGCCAGACACTGTTTTCCTATAAATTATTTTACCAGAAAGGGGAAAACCTTAATATAGACACTTCTTTTAATATTACTGATGGTGGAATATTCTATAATTTTTACTAGTTTTTAATCAGTAGGGCCTTCTGGGGAGAAATTTGGCCCTGATGATATATTGCAACAGCCACTTTTTTAAAACTGATGGAAGATAATAGACAACTTTCATCCTTGTTGGCCAACACAAAAACTAAAGCTCTAAAGTATTGAAATGAGCAATGCCAAAATGGCTTTTACTTCATGACCTCTGTTTTCCCTGTACTGATTTGGCTTGTTACAGGATCAACTGCTATTAAGAGTGATACATTTTAAGCCCTAACTTTGGCCTAGAAAATTTTCTTCAGCTGAAGTGTGAGTAGCAGAACAGATAAAGCTAGATGAGAAGATAAGGGTTAATGTAATTATTCATTTTTCTTGGTTCTGCCATAAGATTACATTTTGTATAGAGGAAATGTTTTTGAAAGATTTGTGTGAACCTTTAATTATGATGTCTGAACTTTGCATTAAAAAAAACCCTGCTCACTTTATCTGAACAAATGGAACATCTCAAGCAACTAGACAATGGGAAGAAGTATTATTTCAAAATATTTTGCTAGCTGATTCTGAAAGAAATTAATGTTCTATATTTTATATATCATTTCAGTTGGATTACTTTTTCCACGCAAGGAACAAAGAGAAGCACAATGAACTCCTGCTACATAAGGAAAAGTTTGCTATGTGTGGGAAAAGTCCACACTCAAACTCACTCATAACTCATATTCCTGCCCCCCCAAAAAGTAAATTTTGCATTGCCTTCACTCATAAACCTCTGGATAATGGCCAAAACACTTCACATTTAAGTAAAATCTGAACAAAAAACAAAAAACTGAACAATGTTTGGAACCTGTGATTTTTAGTAATTAGTAATTTTAAAAGAAGTTGTGTCTATATTAAGGTTTTCCCCTTTCTGGTAAAATAATTTATAGGAAAACAGTGTCTGGCATGTGATTAAGTAGCAAGTGATAAATGCAACAGAATGGAATGGAAAGGAAAGGAGGTAGATTTGATAAAAAATAAATATTATAGAAATTGGCTAGGCTTAACATGTAAAAACAACAAAGAATGTTGGAGTCTACCTTAAAGTCTACCAAATTTATTATGGAATCTGTAAATCTGTTCTAAAGGAGCTGTGTAAACAGCAAATGTATATTTAAAGTCTTTTGAAGGAGGGAAGGGGGATATCTAACTGTAAGACATTCTCAACTTTATGGATAACAAGATGCAAATGAAATAAAAATAGTGGTCCTGAAGAGTGACATAGGAAAAAATAAAGGGGGAGGTAATACGATCTTTCACAGGGAAGAAACAAGTAGAAAAGGCAGAAAAGATAAATTTCAGGGCCAGAATGGGAGCTAAAGACAACGGTAGAGTTCATGCTTGAAAGGCAAAAGAAATAACTGGATCTCTGATAGCTATAAACAAGATTCAAGAATAAATAATTCAACTTTCACCAAGTTCAACTTTTGAGGGCAGAGAAAGAGCTGGAATTATTATAAGTAATGAACCTGAAGGTATTTAACAGAACAAGTGATGACTGGAAGGCCTTCACACATTCAATGATTTCATTTATACTTTGTATTTCTTCTGGCTGCTAAAGATGGTGTGGGTTGTTGTTCCTCAGCTCCCATTTTATCTTCACATCAACACTATGAGGGAAATTAATCCGAGACGGAGTAATTCATTAGTAAGCCTTATGACTGAAGCAGAAGTTGAACATAGATTAACATGCTAATTAGGATTCCATAAAGGTTCTCCATATAAAGTGAATAAAATGAAGAACTAAAGATGGAATTTATGCTTGTCTTTGACAGTAATAAAGATTTGATTTGAACGATGGAATTGTGCAGAACCCCTATTAAAAAAAACAAAATAAATTTTAAAAAACAAAGAAATGCAGTTACATAATTGAAGGACAATGATTTAGAAGGCGAGAAAAATCAGCGATGATGAGGAGAGAATATTCAGCATTATTCAAGGTGAAAACAGGTTGAAAGGAAGTCATGTGCCCTTAAAGAAAATGTTAATTCAAATGTTTAAAATTTTGGCGATTGGTTTTTCCTTTCACTCCTCCTATCATCTTGGTTGTTCTCCTTTGAACACCCATTTTTTAAAAATGTCCTTCCTAAAATATAAGGGTTGAGAAGTTCTAGCCTCTTTCTGTCATCTATTATTATTTGATAACTTAGTCAAAAGGTCTATTTACTTCCTGAGTCATTTCCTAAGCTGCCTCCATTTTTTCCTTCCTGGAATTCCTTATTGCAATTTTATTTCCACTATTTTATTTTTCAGCAGTTACCAACCTTCCTGCACTCCTTCGATTTGAGGATTTTTTTCCATGGGATTCCACCTAGTACTTATCTGACCTTGAAACTAGCAACCCTTAAATTTAGAGTGCATGTAAACTATGCTCTCATTTCTCTAATATCTTGAACCCCAAGATGATCTGGTTATTTCCTCCCAAGGTATCCACTGTTTCTAACTTTTCAACCAGCCTTTCTAAATTTGTCAAGGAGGGCAGATTCCTGTGTCTCTTTCCTAACCTTCTGAAAAATGGAACAGCTGGCAAGAGAACTGAGGAGTTCTGGGGATCTTGCAGTCTTGGCTGAATTCGTTTTCCAACAGATGTCCAAGTAACTTACAGTAAATCTTCCATTATTACAATGTCTCTCTTCATTGAAAGTTCTGTAATTTGGACCAGGAGGACATTATCCAGACCTTCTGCCTGGCTTCGTGGACTATAGCATACCCTCACAATAACATTTTTGTTGTTCTCCTTTCCTTGTATTCGCACCCAAATGCTCTCAAATATAACCTTTTGTTCAAATTCCTGGATATTAATACTAATGCTCAAACTATCGCACAATTGCACTCATTTCACATGCTAGCAAGGTTATGCTCAAAATCCTACAAGCTAGGCTTCAGCAATACATGAACCGAGAACTACCGGATGTACAAGCTGGGTTTCGAAGAGGCAGAGGAACTAGAGATCAAATCGCCAACATTCGCTGGATCATGGAGAAAGCACGAGAGTTCCAGAAAAATATCTACTTCTGCTTCATTGACTATGCAAAAGCCTTTGATTGTGTGGATCACAACAAACTCTGGCAAATTCTTAAAGAGATGGGAGTACCAGACCACCTTACCTGTCTCCTGAGAAATCTGTATGCGGGCCAAGAAGCAACAGTTAGAACCGGTCATGGAACAACCGATTGGTTCAAAATAGGGAAAGGTGTACGACAAGACTGGATACTGTCACCCTGCTTATTTAACCTATATGCAGAGTACATCATGAGAAATGCCAGGCTGGAAGAATCACAAGCCGGAATTAAGATTGCAGGGAGAATCATCAACAACCTCAGATATGCAGATGATACCACCCTAATGGCAGAAAGTGAAGAAGAACTAAAGAGCCTCTTGATGAGGGTGAAAGAGGAGAGTGCAAAAGCTGGCTTGAAACTCAACATTAAAAAAACTAAGATCATGGCATCTGGACCCATCAATTCCTGGCAAATAGAAGGGGTAGAAATGGAAGCTGTAACAGACTTCATTTATTTGGGCTCCAAGATCACCGCAGACGGAGACTGCAGCCATGAAATTAAAAGACGCTTGCTCCTTGGGAGGAAAGCTATGGCAAGCCTAGATAGCATATTAAAAAGCAGAGACGTCACCTTGCCTACAAAGATCCGCATAGTCAAAGCTATGGTTTTTCCAGTAGTAATGTATGGCTGTGAGAGCTGGAGCATAAAGAAGGCTGAGCGCCGAAGAATTGATGCCTTTGAACTGTGGTGCTGGAGAAGACTCTTGAGAGTCCCCTGGACTGCTAGGAGGTCAAACTAGTCAATCTTAAAGGAAATCAACCCTGACTGCTCATTGGAAGGATCGATAATGAAGCTCAAGCTCAGATACTTTGGGCACCTAATGCGAAGATAGACCTCTTTGGAGAAGACCCTGATGCTGGGAAAGATTGAAGGCAAAAGGAGAAGAGGACGGCAGAGATGGTTAGATAGCATCACTGAAGCAATGAGCATGAAACTGAGCAAACTCAGGGAGGCAGTGAAGGACAGGAAGGCCTGGCGCAATATGGTTCATGGGGTCACGAAGAGTCGGACACGACTTAACGACTAAACAACAACAACAACATTTCCTTCATATTTAATGTAATTCCTGTTCTTCCCTTTTGTCTGGCTTATTTCTTTTTAACAAGTTATACCCTTCAATCTTTGCTTTCCAATTATGAGTTTCACCCCGCCAGGTTTCAGCAACACCTAATAAATGATATTTGCCTTCCTGCATTACAATGTTTGGTTCTTCCTGATTGTTCCTCTGACTCTGCGTATTGTTCCTTCCCATCATATTGGTCATCATACTGGGTGCCTCCCAGTCCTTGTCTTTGTCTTCACTGTTGCCTTATTTTCTGAGTTCCCTTACAATAGGGGTTAGTAAAAAGCTCTCCAGAACTAGTTTGCAAGATACCTTCCAAAAACTTTCTTCCTAGTTTTCATGAGGTATGGCACACTTTTTGGCAGGAGTCCCACAACTTGAAAATGTGTCCCATTATCAGAAGATTGAAATCATTCTTGTTAACAGCATCAATAGAGCCAGTTTTTTACTTCCAATATTCCTTTTCTTCCTGGTCCACACCTTTCAACAAGAAGCAGTGAAAAAAGTACCACCTGTGCCCCCAGTTCCTTCAGCTTTTAGTCCAACATTTCATAGTTCTCTGCAGTGTCCTCAAAGCTGCGTCATTTGTTTGAGGAGAAAGGAGTAGTTGTCAGTGGGTATTAAGAATTTTGGAAGCATTTTCATTATATCCTGAATGTGTGTCCCTGGAAGGCAGCAGCCTTCTCTTGACACACTGCCCAGCCAACAGGTTCCTCCTTCTCCAGTCACCTCCACCAATTACATCCTCCTTTTCAAGACAGAAGACAGGAATCCTTCTTTTTGTACTACCTGTAGAGTCCTCTTCCTCACTTCTTGAGGGTTGTAGCAGCTACTCTTTGCCAGGTGCCACAAACTTCATCAACTCTTGCCCTGTTCTTAACTCCAGAAACTATTCTGAAACTCCACGGAAGCTATTCTGAAGCTCTTCTTGATAGACTTGAACCTTTCTGTCATGTTCCCCCATCTCTTTATCCCCTGCTCTTGAAAGCCTCTTGGTACCACTGACCTCATGCAGGTGCTTTTCTGTGTTTATATCAACTTTTGTGTAAGTAAAAAAAAGGCTAGAGAAAGAATTTTAAGAATATGTTAAGAGAAAAAGACTCAACCTGGAGAAACATACACAGTACAACATTACTTTATAGGCAACAAAAGAGTTTTCCTAGCTTTCACAATTATTCAATAGAGTTAGAAAAGAGGTAGAAAAAAAGATGGAGATAACCTCTTAGACTGCCATTAAATAACAAGTTTCATGAATCAAATTTCAGCAAGGAAACAAGAGAACATAATGAAAGAGTAACAGGAGAGAAATACTTTCTGGCTAGATGTTAAAGGGAATATGAGCTGTGGAATGAATAGTGTTAGCAAATGGGAATCTTTTCCTTGGATCTAGTTCAGCCTCTTGGCTGAACCAATTTCTTCCACAATGTTTACAAAAGCAACATGCGATGTGAGTAGGTTCCTATATTCCAGATAAGTATCTGGATTATTTCCCACCGACAAACACGGGAGAATTGTATTTTGAATATTGGCCTAGGTAGGTTCTTATTCAGATGATGGTCCTTTCGCCATAAGTGAATGACTCACAAAGCAAGAACACTAAGCACATTAGAAAATAGGATGAATACGAAGACTAGGACTATGGTTAAATACGTGTATGTGAGAGAGAGAGGGAGAGAGAGAGAAACAGACAGACAAGCAGACAGAAACAGGAAAATGGTAAATCAATAACAATACAGTTTTGACTGGTCAAGAAATTGAAAGAAATTGGGACACAAATGATGAAGCTTTTAAGAATAACAAACGAAGGAAAAGCATTATGGAAGAATACAGAAGTTATGGCAGAATACATTAAGTTGGTAAGGTATATTAGATAGTTAAATTAATATGTGTAATATTATAGATGACATAATTTTCTTTAACCAAATAAAAGGTCACTTAGGATGCCAGGAGGTGCATAATTTCATCACCTAATAAAGAATCACATATAAGGAGCATCCAAGCTAGAATGGAAAATATAGCAGCATGTATATATCTGAAGGGAAAAAAAACCCTGCTTGAGTAAAGATACAGGAAAAATCGAAGGACCAGTTTGGGGTACTTTGCAATCTTACCTGGTGTAAATAAACCACAAGGCTTTGGAATCTCTGAAAGCAGGGCATGAGTTGTGAGATGCCAAAAGTAAAAGATCTGAAAACCTGCGAAACATCACACCTCAAAAGAATACTGTATAAGCGAATTGGGAAAATATTGAAGAAAAGAAGCTAGCACTGGTTTTTCACTCAGAGTATTTCTAATACAGCATTTTTATAGAATACTGTACTTTGGGAGAGAAACAAATGCATGTTCTTTAAACTAACTGTTTTATTTTCAGCTATACCACACCGTGCAAATACTGTCCCCGATTTTTCATTCTTAATTTTGGGCTTGCATGGAATTAACTCAGCTTGAATCCTTCAAAGTTATTAACTACGGATCAGCTAGTCAGTAATGCAATTCTTTCTCTAGGAAATGGCATTTATGCCTTAAATTGTTTGCTGCCTTGAATTACAATATTTATAAAAATAATAAATGTGGGACAAAAAAAATCTAAACAAAAATTAAACCAGTTAAAAAAGGACTTGCACATGAACTGTGGGTTTTTTTCTTTCCTCTCTGCCATACCTTGACAGGTGAATTTTTTGGAGGGGGTTGTGAGAAGGAGTTTGTCCGCCATTTCTCCAGGACCGGCACATCGGGCTATGCCTGGTTCCTTATATTCTGACTTCACCCAGTCGGACAGCCACTGCATGTGACAGTCACAGTAAAGGGGGTTAGCTCCAATGGCTCTGCAGGACAAAAAGAGAGAAGCCAAACACCTTTAATTCCAAGCTGGTGAGATGAAAATAACACCACAAAGGATGCCACAACTGATTAGACAGCTCTAGCAACTAGAACCTGAAGCTTTCTTTTAAAAGAGCCTTGAGGAACGCTTATAAGCCAACCATATTTTTAAAATTGGTTTCCGCTTAGTTAGGGTAGTATAGTGGTAAAGGTTTGGACCACGGAGATCCAGGTTCTACTCCAGAACTTTACTTTTGGCTATGGAAGATCACTTGATGCTTGTGAGCCAAACATTTTCTCTCTCTGCCTCATCTACCTCACAGGGCTGTTACTTTTAGGAAAAACTGACAGAGTCCTGTATAAATCTTATTACTGTTATTTGATAATCTAATATACTGTATGAATTGAATTATAATATACAGGCAGGAAAGTTGAATTCCTTCAAAACCCACGATGGTCTAGTGGTGAAGGTGCTGGATCAGGTCTAGGGGGCTGCAGGTTCTAGTCCACCCTCAGCCTACAGAAGCTTACAGAGACTTTGGACCAGTCAATCACTCTCTCTCAGCTAAGCCTGCCTCACAGGATGGCTGATGAGGGGAAAAGTTAAGCAAGTGCTGTGTATACTGTCTTGAACTCCCAGAGAAAAGCTGGACGGAGGTCTGACAAATGAATCAGTGAACACCGGGGTTAGAAGAACAAATCAGAAACAAATGTTTTTGCTTCCCTGCATATGTCCCTGTTCCCATTTCATGGATATTTGCAAGCAGATGGAAGGGCTTGGCCACGTTTCCCATAGCTAGAGGACATGTCCGTGTGGGCACCTCTCACTACAGAGATAGCCCAGATTACCCCAGGTCATGTCCAAACATCAGCTGCCCAGTGAAAAATAGTAGTTGGACAGATAAATCCTTACCTGCCTTCTTTCACTAAGGACAAAAGGCAAAGAGACATCTATCCATGGTCCAACACCCATTAGAAGTTTGTTATCTTCTTTAAGTTATATCCCTTCCAGTTAACTGCTTGTGGGTGTGAATACTTTGCTCACTGTATTGCTTGAGTGTTCAGCTTCAGCTGATTATATCACTAAATAATTCTTAGAACAGAGAAATTCACCTACATAATTTCACTGCTAAAAGCATCATTTATGTACAGTGTAAGGATATGACAACCTGCATCTCCCTGAACTGCCCAATATTTGAGATTATGGTAGGAATCTCAATCAATGGTACAATATCTAATCAGGACCTTAATGTAAATAGGGACCCAATACTCACAGATGGGATAATGCTGAAAGATCATTAAAAGCACCTTCAGGAACAACAGATATGTCATTCCCATGTAAAGACCTAAACAAGAAAGAAACATGGAAGCAAGTTAGAAAGTACTTCTTCTCTTGATCCAGTAATTCAAAAGCGAGTATCCTTTAAAGATGCATATTAACCATGTACCACAGTGTAGCATTTGTATTTATACTTCTTTGTAAACATACAGTAGTTTTTATTATAGGTCTGTCCTAAGGGCCCTTCCTGACAATGCCTTGGAGTGAATCCAGGCATCTCTTCTGAGATGAAGTCAGCTTATTTCACGACCATTCAGAAACCAAGACTACCTATTACAGGTAGTCCCCAGGTTAAGAACGCCCAGTTTACAGACAACCCATAGTTAAGAATGGAGCCTATTGTAGCAAGATTTGAATTAAATACACAATAATTCGAGTTAAATACACAATGGTTTGAGTTCATTACACATTACTACTTATACAGTATTATACAATAATACTGTTCTGGCTTCCATACAAATTCGATTTAAGGACAGACCTTGGAAATGGAACTTGTTCATAAACTGGGGACTACCTGTACTGACAAGACACATTTTTGATGTTCACTAAAGTATTCCTTGGTATGTTTTTTAATCAAGAAAAATTCAGTTAATGACACTTCCACCCGGACAGGACAGCGTGCTGACGCATTTCTTGGAGCTCCGGGGGCGCCCGAGCTGCATTTGATCAGCGGTGGGTCTAGAGGAGAGAAGACCACCAAAATACACCCCGGATGGGGGAGTTCGGAAGATTAACCACGAGAGCCCAGGACGCTGTTCCTCCTGCCTTTCCTGGTCTCCACCATGGGAAAGCCGGTGAGTAGAGCAGCGAAGGTGGCTGGGAAACATCGTGCTTTACAAATGCAGAGTCCCTCATGAATGAGAGACATTAGCGCTGCAGTCCAGTGTCTTAGATCACTTTAGAAGGGGGGGGGGTTCTACTCTCCTCCTCTTTGGATTACTTTTTTTTTCTTTTTTTGTTTTATTAATATCTAAGATCTATCTCTGGACTACACTTTCAGATGCTGGTGAGTTACTTTTTTATTCTCTGTCATGGAATGTAATGGGTGGAAACTGACAAATGGAAATGTTTTATGGATTTTAAATAGAGGATTTTACAAATCGTTAATGGTTTGCCTTTTCTATGGTACTATAAATTTTTCTTTTTTTCCTTTTTTTGTTTTTTTTTGGCTTATAAATGTATATTGGACTACGAATCTGCTGTTGGATTTTTATACCTGAGTTTTCTCTTTTTTTCATCTTGAACTCAAACGCTTGAGAACTGAGAATTGTTTATACATTTTATTATCTATATTTGGGAACAATAAGAGATTGCTTTCTATAGCTGGGATTATAACTGCTGTGTCATTAGAGAACTTGGAAGAAAGCTGTTGCTATTGGATTATAATTGTTGTTCTTTGAAGACATTGAACTTTGTACTGCTTACAATGGCTTCAAGAGGGAAGAAGGATAAGGAAAAGGAAAGAGAATTAATAAGAACTTCTATAGAACCGGCTGAGGGGGTGGAGATATGAAAAAAGTACTAGATGCAATTGCTGCCTTAAGCCACCGGATGGACCAAAGAGACACAAAAATGAATGAAAAAATAGACAATTTAAAGAAGGAATTGACTCAAGAATTTAGAAATGAGGTCCAGAAAGTGAAGGATGTGGTGGATAATTTGTTAACTGATCTCAAGAATACTCAAGGACAGATACAGTTGTTAGAAATTAAGCCAGAAGCAGTCACTAAAGATATTGATCGAAATCTGGATGCTATTGCATTAGCAGAAATGAGGGAGAAAGAATTCATATTGAGATTGAGATCAGTAACAGAAAATCCTGGGGCAGATGTAAGAAAATCCATTATCACTGCATTAGCACAATTTTTAGAGATGGAGGAACAAGATTTAGACTTTGAAATAGACAAAGTTTATAGAGTCAATTCACGTTATGCTAGAGAAAAAAAGGTCCCAAGAGATATACTAATTCATTTTGTATGGAAGGTCACAAGAGAACAAATTTTGAAAAAACATTATAATGAGGGATTGAGTGTTGCAGGCAAAAAGGTGATTATTTTAAAAGAAATACCTTTAAGAATCTTGAGAAAAAGAAAGGATTACTCCTTCTTCACAGATAAATTAAGGCAACATGGTATTTCTTTTAGATGGGAGAGATTAGAAAGAGTATCTTTTATGTATGAAGAGCAAAGATTTAGAATAAATTCTATTTTAAAGACAGAAGCCTTTTTGGAAAAATATAAGGCAGACTTTTGCACTACCCATAAAGAAATAGAAGACAAAGAAAAATAAAAAACTACAGAAGACATCGAAACCAGTGTGGATTTAACAAAATTTGGGGCTTCTGGAGTGGATTATAAAAGATTCTAATACAAATATACTTATGGATTACAAATACTTAACCTGGAATATAAATGGAGCAAATGCTCCTCAGAAAAGAAAGAAAATTTTTCACTTTTTAAAGAAACTGAATTTGGATATAATCTGTCTGCAACAGACACATATTTGTAAAAGAGACATTAAGTACTTGGTTCGGAAACAAATTGGAGAAGAATTTATATCAGCTGGACCAAAAAAGACTAAAGGAGTTGTTTTGTACATACAATGAAAATTGAATCCACAATTGATTTTGACTGATGACAGAGGAAGATATGTGGCAGTTGAAATTAGTATACAAAGGGTTAAAACACTAGTTGTTGGACTGTATGCCCCAAATGTTGATAAAGGGATTTTCTATAAAAATTTAATGGACAAATTGATGGACTTACCATATGAGAATTGGTGCCTTATGGGTGATTGGAATCAGGTGATTTCTCCAATGGAAGACAAACAGTCCCCAAAGGGGCTGAGACTTAAACAAGGAAAACTACCCGAAACATTCTTTGATTTGAAAGACATGTTGGATTTACAAGATATTTGGAGACTTTTAAATGGAAATTCTAAGGAATATACATATTTCTCTGAAAGATTTAAGTCCTTCTCTCAAATAGATATGTTTTTGATTTCTAAAACTCTGATGATGGATGTTACTAAAGTTGAAATATTACCTAAGACCTTTTCAGACCATAATTCTGTTAAGTTGACTATTAAAGGGAAAAAGAGTACATTTCGTTGGAGATTAAATGAGACAATTCTATGGAAAAATGAAATAGTTGATACTTGTAAAAAAAAGATAAGAGAGTTTTTTCAATTGAATATGAACAAAGGCATTAATACACAGACTGTTTGGGATACTAGCAAGGCTTATATGAGAGGTTATTTCATTCAATATAATGCCCAGTTGAAGAGAAAAAAACAAGAGAAGATGCAACTGATTTTAGATGAAATTAAAAACAAAGAGATTGAGATGAGAAACAATCCACTGGATGAGACTTTGAATACACAAATTAAATTTTTACAAAAACAAATGTCAATGTTAATGATATAGGAATTAGAAACTCAATTGAAATTTACGAAACAGAAATACTTTGAATTTGCGAATAAACCAGGTAGATGGCTAGCTTATAAATTGCGTAAACAAAGACAGAAAAGATTAATTTCTAAAATACAACACGATGGGAAGACTTTAATGGATAACACAGGCATTCAAGAGGCCTTTTTCTGCTACTACTCATCATTATATAAAAAACAAGATGTTCATTCAGATGATATTGATAAATATCTGTCTAAACAAAAATTACCTATTCTTACTGATCAACAGAGAAAATTAATTAATGATCCCATAACATTAGAGGAAATGTCAACTGCCTTTAAGAAAATTAATTGTGGAAAAGCACCTGGCCCAGATGGTTTATCAACGGCTAACTATAAATATTTTGAGGAGGAGCTTTGCCTTCCTTTACAAATGACTATGAATTCAATTTTGGACACAGATGTAATGCCAGAAACTTGGAAAGAAGCCCATATCCATTCCAAAAGATCAACAGGATTTGACCTTGACAAAGAATTATAGACCAATATCTCTATTGAACAATGACTATAAGATATTCACAACAATTCTAGCTGAAAGAATGAGGAATATTCTTGTAAAATTTATCCATCAGGATCAAGCAGGATTTTTACCAAAAAGACAAATTAGAGATAATATCCGAAATGTTTTGGATATATTAGAATACCTGGAACAACATTATGAAAAACAAGCAGCTTTGATATTTTTGTATGCTGAAAAAGCCTTTGACAATTTAAATTGGCCTTTTATGTTTAAAGTCTTGGATTTTATGAAATTTGGGGAAAACTTTGTTAAATGGATTAAATCAATATATATACCACAAACTGCAAAAATAATTGTTAATGGAGACTTTACTAAACCATGTGAAATTCAAAAAGGTATGAGACAAGGATGCCCCTTGTCTCCATTATTATTCATATTGGTTCTAGAAGTATTACTTAGAGATATTAGACAAGATGACAACATTTTGGGAATAAGAGTTAAAAAAGAAGAATATAAGTTCTTTGCTGATGACCTAGTCATTACTTTAGAAAACCCATTGGAGGGGGTTGAATCATTAATGCAAAAATTGAGAGACTTTGGGTCGCTAGCAGGGTTCAAAGTAAATATACAAAAAACAATGGTTTTAACTAAAAATATGGATTTTTATCAACAGAAGAAACTGAATGAACTAACTGGATTTACAATAGAGAAAAAAATAAAATACCTGGGAGTATATTTGACGTCAAAGAATGCTGGTTTATTTCAGAATAATTATGTCCACTCTGGACGGATATTAAAAAAGATTTAGACCGATGGGAAAAGTTACAATTGTCATTACTAGGAAGAATATCGGTGATTAAAATGAATATTTTGCTGCGAATTCTATATCTTTTACAGACAATTTCAATATTGACTTCAGAAGCACCCTTTAAACAATGACAACGTGACATTTCTAAGTTTATATGGCAAGGGAAAAAAACAAGAATAAAATATAAAGTTTTACAAGATGTGAAAGAAAGAGGTGGTTTGGGTCTTCCTGATTTAAAGCCATGTTTAGTATGGCTTAAAGAATGGATTACCTTGAGAAATGAAAAATTAATAACTTGGAAGGTTATAATTTGAGATTTGGATGGCATGGATATTTGTGGTATTATAAAGTTAAAGTTAACGTGGACTTTAAAAACCACTATATCAGAAGATCTTTATTAAAAGTTTGGACTAAATGCAGACCACTTTTATGCCCTAAGGTGCTGATGTGGACCTCTATACAAGAAGCCTTTTATAGAACTGAAACAAGAGATAAAAATAAATGGATGAGATACAAAGACTTATTAGAAAAAGAACAAGGAGAATATAAAATCAAATCAAAAGAGCAATTGGTTTTAGAAGGATATACGTTTCAATGGGTTTCTTATATGCAATATAAAGAAAAATTTAAAATTGATAAAGAAGAATTTGGATTTGAACAGAATAAATCAGAATTTGAAATTCAATTATGTGAAACAGATGAACAGCAAAAATGTATAAATTACTGTTGAAAGAAGAAATGGTTGAAGAACAAGTTAAAGAATGCATGATTAAATGGACAAAAAATATTGGATATAATATACATATGCAGCAATGGGAAAATATGTGGTCTAAAGGATTAAAATTTACTTTATGTTATAATTTGAAAGAAAATGTTTATAAAATGTTGTATCGATGGTATATGACACCCCAAAGACTATCAAAGATATATGGGACAATTTCCAACATTTGTTGGAAATGTAACCAACAAGAAGGGTCATTTTACCATATGTGGTGGACATGTAAAATTGCAAAGAAATTCTGGATTCAAATACAAACCTTGATGCAGAGCATACTACAAATACAGATTCCACTTAAACCAGAACTATTCCTGTTGGGGATAATGAATTTTCAAACAGGAAAGCATCTTATTAGAATTACTCAATACATGATTATCGCAGCAAGACTTCTGTATGCACAATTTTGGAAAACCCAAACACTACCAACAATACAAGAATGGTTGTTAAACTGATGGAAATGGCAGAAAATGATAAACTGACTTGCTTATTAAAAGAAAACTCAACTATTACCTTAAAGAATGGAAACCATTGATGGACTATTTGCAAAATGCAGGTGGGGTGAAGCTTACATGGGGATTTGAAGATTAGATTATAAATGTAATGGGATATGTTTTGACAAAGAATTACTGCTACTTAATGTATTAAAAACTAGCACTTATGATAGTCTTACTATTCCTAAGACCAGAGATAGACTGGAAGTTATCTATTTTTCATATCTTTTTTCTTTTTCTTTTACATTATCTCACCTTTTCTTTCTCTTTTCTTTATAATTTGAATTTTCAATTTTCTTTTTCGTTTCTAACTTTTAACTTTGCAACATTAAAATTTCAATAAAATATTATAAAAAAAAGAAAAAAAGAAAAATTCAGTTAATTTTCCCAACATAAGTTGCACTCTCCATTATTAAAACAACAGAGATTCCTCATGTTTGTTGAACTGTGATGCAACTTTGTGGGGTGTATAGAAATTTTTATTGTTTATAACCTAACTTTTTTTTCCCCATTCCAATGGTAATCTTGTCCAGTTTTTTTACAACATTCCTGTTGTGTGTCTTCTCTCCTGTACTGTATTTCTATTGTTTGTTGTTCTATGTTTGGCATCCAGTTCTTGTTCAGATTCAGCAAAGAATATTTCACACTATACTTTTTTAAAAAAATAACCAGTATCTCATTGTGAACTTAAAACACTCTTTAAAATATCTTTTCATGGTTAAGTTTGAATCAGAGAGGAACGTAGCCTTGTTATACAGTAATTGCTGCCAGGACATCTGTGCGGTATGTTAAAAAAAAAAACAAGATGGTGGCTTCAATCATGTGATCAAAGCCCTGCCCTTTTTTATATGTAGGTCTTTGATCATATAGCCATGGCCAACATCTTGACTTTTTTCACATCCTCCATGGAAGTCTCTGATTGCACCTACAAGCAGCAGTCTTCTGTTTCTTTATTGCATTGTTTAGTGTTTAGTAAGCTGGAAGATGAGTCACAACCTTCCTTCTCCAATAAGCAACAGCAAAGGACATGGAGAGAAAAGGAAATCTTCAAATTTTACATTGCATATTTTGCCTTACAGCTTTATCCACAGTATTATCTCTAGCAATTCTAAAAATTTAAAAAAAAAAACTTTCCAGTAAACCATCAGGTTACCTAAGAATATCACCATGAAATAGTCATTCTCTTTATGTTAAACTTCCTCTTTCTCAGGTTCTCTCCAGGTGTATTTAACTTTAGCTCCCAAAATCCCCAAAGGTGGGGTAAAGGTAGGGATGAGGAGGAGGAATAACATTTGAGACCACTACAGCAGGAGAATGAGAGAGTTATTTCAAGTTTTCCACCATGTCCTAGAGCATTAGACAACATTGCATTACTTTAATGGGTTAAGAGCCAAGCAGTTTTAATGCTCTGCCTCTTGTAATGGAAAGCCATTATAGCCATTCTCAGTTTATTGGGCGCTAAATTCTCACTTTGTACATTATTTGTGGAGATCCCAGACCCGTTTTATTTGTACTGAACTTTATGTACTCTTTTAGCAGCCATTTACTTCTGTTCCTCTTAATCTTTTTTTTTTGCATCTTATAACTACAGGCAGTCCTTGCTTAACGACGATTAATTTAACAACAGTTTGAACTTACGACAGCCTTGGAAAAAGTGCTTAAGAGCTGTACTCACACTTATGACTGTCACAACCGTCGCACCACTGTCCCCATGGTCAAGTGATTGCAATTTGCAACCTTTTTTACAATGGATGTTGTGAATCACATGGTCATTAAGCAATTCCAGCAAAAAAGTCCATGGGGGAAGCTGGATTCACTTAATGATGATGTGATTCACTTAATGACATGATTCACTTAACGATCATTGTAAAAATGGTCATAAAATCAGGAGCAGTCATGTGGTGACTTAATGACTGCCCCGCTTAACAACCAATTTTCCAGTCCCTATTGTCATTAAGCAAGGACTACTTTATGATATGAAGCTGCATAAAATTCTAGCTGATGACCATAATAATAAAGGTTTTGAACTTTATTGAACTTAGATCCTAGAGCATCTTCAGAAATGCTGCTACCAAGTTGTAATTTTAATGTGAGTTTAGAAGTAATCATATGAACAGTATTTAAACAGTGCAACTTAAATGAATTCAGATTTAAGGTTTGTTTTTTGTAACACCATCCAACTTTTTTCACTAGCACACCACCCAAAGGCCCAAGCACGCTCTCCAGATGCAAAAGGTGGAGCACTATACAGATACAGATACTGCTTTCTGTAAGCAAATCCCTCACTACTCAAATAAAGTACAAAAATATGAAATGAGTCCAGGAGTTACTGAATAGTTTTTATTCAAAGTGAAAGTTAAATCTCCTTGGAGGCTTTTTCACTTCCCGTTGACTTCATGGACACATCCATGTTTGCAATGACATATAAGTACTTGCCCCTGCATTTTTCCAGGATGTTTTTTGACTGCTCAATTAATCCACCAGCCCAGGGACTTCCTGGTGACTTCCCATCTAAATACTCACATGGACCAACTATGCTTAGTTTTTGGAGATCTGCCAAAAAGGGCTAAGGGGTACTACTTGTTGTAAGCAGGTATAATGGCAATGGAAAATAAATACATGTTCCCCAAAATTTGCCATTCGCGTTACTAGAGTATTTGGGATAAAACCAAATGGGAAAAAACACCACAACAAGGTCACAACAAGGTTGAGCTTAATTGCAAGATACATGAAAAAGCAAGAAGAGGAACATTACTTACAGCAGTCTAAGTGATTTCAAACCATCAAAAGTCCGTGTTGGAATACATCTCAGCCGATTGTAACTGAGAATTCTGAAAGTATACAACATGTTAATTTCTAAACAACCTAACGCGACAAGAGGTTCTAAGTAGATAGTTCACCTACAGATGATGATTCTTCTCCCACTTCTTCTTCTCTCTCTCTCTTGCAATAACTACATAGTAAAATCTAAGTAGTAAACTAGTAAAGCTAGTTGCTTTGTTGAAAAGAATAAACACTTACAAGGTGAGCAGCTGTGTCATGTTGCTGAAACTCTGGTTCGAGAGAGTGCTGATTCTGTTGTTGCTTAAATCTCTACAAAAAAAAAAAAACCAGATTCAGAAATCCTCTGTATTATAACATGGATATTTAAAAAATGAATCATAACATTGATAAATATGATCTTATTAGTACATTATTTAAAATGTTATTTGGTTTATCATATTATATGTATAGGAGACCCAGTAAGATTTTGATTTGTATGTGATTATAAACAAGAAAACCCAAGCTGAATAAGAACACCAATAGGAAGGGGAAATTATATATTAAAAATATATTAAATATGTTTATTTGAATATAACATTGTTTATATATATATTTAAATGAATTCCTGAATGCATGTCTTTGCACTAAAAAAAATATGCACGCAACGTCTGTTTTCTAAATTGAAAGGATCATCAGCCTCTTTTATAGGATGCATGTATTCAATTTTTTTTTTAAAAAATGCAAACATAAGTTGATTAATATTTTATTCATACATGATACAATTTGATAAATCTTTTGTCACTGCAGATGGGTTCTTCGATGAGAACTGCTGTCATACTGAAATAAACACACCTAATTTTTAAATCTATGGAGTTTTTTAGAAGTAAGTTGAACAGTGCCAGTATTTTCCCTTTCATTTTTCACTATACCACCATCTACTGCTGAAAAATCCTACAGCAAAGAAACTACAGGTTGTCCTAGACTTACGACCACAAGTGGAACCAAAACTTCCATTGCTAAGCAAAGCGGTTGTTAAGTGAGTTGCACCCAATTTTATGACTTTTTTCCTGCAGTCATTAAGCGAATCACCATAGTCATTAAGCAAATCACATGGTTGTTAAGTGAATCCAGCTTTCCCCATTGACTTTGCTTGTCGTAATACCCTGGGACGGTCACAAATGGTGATTGCGTGACTCTGGGACGCTGCAACCATCGTAAATACATGTCGATTGCCAAGGACATGAATTTTGATCACATGACCATGGGGACGCTGCAACAGTTGTAAGTGTGAAGACCGGTCATACATCATTTTTTTCAGCACCGTTATAACTTTGAACAGTTGTTAAACAAATAGTTGTAAGTCAAAAACTACCTGTAAACCAATTTCTTTCCATAACTGAGTTCATTTAAATGACTCTCTTTTAGCTCATTTACTTTATACCCTATCTCACCAACTGCAAACAAGTATCTGCCTTTTTTGGAGTAACAGAGATTCTGCTTCTAGATTTCCTAATGAACTGAATCATGATGGGTAGATTAAAAAGGAGACTTGTTCCAAAATATAGCATAAAATGGAAGATCAGAACTTAAATGACATCAGCTTAGAGAAATGCTTTGAAAGTTACTTACATCAGAGTTAAGTGCTTGTAGTTGGATAATTCTTTGGGAACAAGGGTAAACTGATTTCCATCTAAATAACTATAAAAAGAAAGACAGATTGTTGTATTATTTTGGTTGAAATCATTAATAGTTTATTTCATGACTCTAATTTTCAGGGGTGAAGCAGTATGAAGGGCCGCAACAGGTCATCTCAATCTAATTAATAAAACAGTGATGTTGCAGCTATAATTGGTCCCATAAGCTGGTGCAGAATACAATGGTGAGAGTGGGAATGGGTGGACCTCAGCAAAGTTTAAGCTCTACTTTGCAAGCACCACAGGCTTTCAGGTGCAATGCAAGATGCTGGTGGTCATCTACAGAGCCCTGCATGACTCGAGGTCTGGGTATGTGCAATTGTTCCAATTGCTTCTGTCCATCCTGTAAGATCAGACAAGGTCAGCATGCTCGAAATCTCATCAACAAAAGTGTCATCTTGTGAGACCCAGGTGGGGCACCATATCTGTTGCTCCATTTGCCTTTGGAACAGCAACATGCCCCTACCCCAAATGTCTGTTTGTCCCAATCCTGCTGTCCTTAAATGGGCCTTAAAGACCTGGCTCTTCCAACCAGCAGTAGGCCAGGATGATGCACGAATCCATAATACATTGCATTTTGAGCCTGTTTTTCTTCCTTGTGATGGTTACTTCTTTTATAACTATTGTTTCCATAACCCCTACTAAAGTTGGTAGCTTTAAAAATGGAATGAAGGAAATTGAATGAAGCTAATCTATAGGTGCTTTTATAGGTGCCTGGAAAATAAGTAAGATCAATCACCATTTAAAGTCAGGTGCATACTGCAAAAAATAATTACACCTTTATGAACCAATGTTTTCTACTTGATGCTGACTTGCCAGCTCAGCAAACTTTTATTTATGTTAAAACATGAACTTTTAACTGGGGGATAACCTCATCTGCTCCTCAGGCTTCCAGACAAGGCAAAAAAGTTCATGGAGAAGACGCTCTCCACTCCAGGGAAGTAGTTAAGTCTCCTGTTCTGGATAGAATTACATTCTCCCTGTGCAAAACATAGCCTTAAACTGGTGGCTTGCAGACAAATAACTTCCAAGTTTCACTACTGTAGTGCATTCTACACTGTACACTAAACTGCAGACAGTCTTCAAAATCTAATATGAAGCCAATAAAAATCGGTTAATTAATACATGTAGCTTCATTTTGCTTTGTAGGATGTAGTTATATTTGTACTTAAGTTAAACTTGGTTACGCCAAAAGAAAATCAAATCACTATGCTTATTAATGAATATAGAACTTAGAAATAACAATAAAGCAAGAATGTTTCACAGTAATGCTGTGACAAAATGTTTTAGATCTGA